>NC_080544.1:40162707-40232707 GCF_028640845.1 Ahaetulla prasina | reverse complement strand
AGGAGGATGACAAGTAGCAAGGTGGTGGCTGCTCAGTTAGAGTTGAGGTGGGTGCATCATTAGAAGGTATGAAAGACCAGATTAGAGACAGTAATCATGGAAAAAATCTATTTTATGTGGTTGACAGCAACTTGATGGCACATAATCAATCAATAAGTCAGGTTTGCACTGTATCATTCCTTCGACCTTCTAAATTTAAGTTGTCAAATGTAACAGTTAAAATGTTTGCACAACTGTTCTGGTAACATGTGAGACTTCCACATATAATATGTGCTTTATCCCAAAAGTGCTTTTTCAAAAGGCAACTGGCCTTTGTTTTCCTTGAAGTCGTTTTGCTTCTCATCCAAGAAGCTTTCTCTGTTCTGCAGAACTGAACAAACCTCTTGGATGAGAAGTGAAATGTCTTCAAGGAAATTGCCTTTTGAAAAGACGTCTTTGAAATGATATAGATGACTGAGAATCTCCATAGACATGTGCTCTAATTTCCTGCATGTATTTCACAAAAAGAACAAACAACGCCTTCTCATATTGGTTGAAAAATAATCATGTGGAATCATTACAAGACATAGAAAAGAAAAACAGAACTGGGTATTATGTTGCAGAGGGAAACAATTTTTGAACTCTTGAGAAATTCAGAACTGTTTGCAAACAATAAAGCAAGTACTGACACATCCAGTCCTTTCTTCTGACATATGATATAGCTTCATTTGTACAATAAATGTGTAATTGTCGCCAATTTAAGAATTATTATTTCTATTACTATGGCTACCAAAGCCATTCAACTGCTTCACAAAACCACTTGACAACTGTGGCTTTTAGATCTTACTGCTGTTACATTATGGGAGAGTTTTAAACAAGAAAGGCTTAGGAGAAAATATACTTTGGATAAATTCTAGCTATGTACTCTCTCTCTTTTTTAAAAAAAAAATGTTCTCAGTCCCTTTGGAAACTACTTTTCTTTTTCTTCCACTGACTGTTAACCTGTCATCAATTGAATTAATTTTTGTTCAAACAGAATAGAATATGCTCCAAAAGAAAGAAAGAAGCATTATGAAACTGCACATAGACCATAATCTGGAAGAAATTTGGTCTTCTTTGCTCATGCCATCATTGCATAAAACACTTCAATTGGATGTACATTTCTCAAGAGAAACTCCAAGTTAATTTAGATTTAAGTGTGTCTGAGCTATGATAAATGAATCCAGCAAAATAGACTATTTTTCGCTGACTATAGAATTTTACTGTTAGTTCTTCCATATGCTTTTTCTTTATTTGCAGCTCAAGCTAAATAAATGCCAATATTGACCTTGAAAGAGTCATCATAAAGAACCATTGTATGGGTTATAATATATATATATATATATATATATATATATATATATATATATATATATATATATATATATATATATATATATATATATATATATATATATATATATATATATATATATATATATATATATATATATATATATATATATATATATATATATATATATATATATATATATCATCCTACATCCAAACAGCATTAGATGCTTGGAGTTAGTAAATGTGCTAAAATCTGCCTAAGTAAATACTGTATGTATGTATGTATGTATGTATGTATGTATGTATGTATGTATGTAATTGTGAAACAATGAGAAATTATCACCTATTGTCAAAAAAAATGCTATATACATTTTGAAATAAAATACATGAGTCTGACCATAAAAGCTATGAACAGTTTGCAAGCTAATCCTGGAAGTTCTTTGAATGAATGATGAATCCTGATATGATGAATTTGTACCATGATTCTTTTCCCCTAACATTTTACAGCATTCTACAAAAGTTAAGTGGATTGTAATTTAAATTTGGGTTTTCTAATTCTGCTCCTATTTTTTAAATACTCCTACCTCAATAAAACCCAGTCTCAATGTCCAGTTGGGCAGCTGTGGAAGAAACCTGCTCCAGATTCCACCAACCAAACTGAGAAGGGTAATTCATAAACCAGATACATAGTAGGACATAACAGTTTCTTGACTGTCTCAATAGATTTTTAGAGCTCAGATTGTAAAGTCTTCTAAAAGTCCAGAATTTGCCTCTGTTGTCCCTAAGGAGATACGCTTCAGATGGTGTCCCCGTGGCAGGTAGGTAAGACTCTGGCATTTGACAGCTGGGAGCAAATTCACCAGAGGCCTGCATTTTCCTGTGCCTTACAGAGATACAGCAAGTTGTGTATTAGGGCTCAAGCAGTCCAAAGATTTCTTTGGCTTTAATGGAAGCCAAGCATCAATGTTGTTCATTAAAGCAGCCTAACTTTTCTCAAGCTTCCCTGGGAGTCTGGAAATAGTGCTTCTTTTTTAAGAATTGGATTAGCTTTAGTGGCTAGATTCCTTAAGGCAGCAGCATCTTTTTTTTTTTTTGTCCAGGCTCAAGCAAGCCTGGAAAAAAAATCTCAGACTACTTAATGAACAGTGGAGAAGAGCTGCATTTATACTTGTGTATTTTTAAAAGCTGTTTCCTTTGTTTTCTAAAAACAAATGTCATACTATTTTTGGATTTCAGCAATGCCACCCTAGTCTGCAATAATTTATTTCACGTAAAATCCAACAAACTATCTGAACTATAATATTTGGGTGGGTGTGGATAAAGAAATACCCTAAATAGAAATAGAGAGTTTGGGCACAATGTAATATAAGAATTTGCAAGAAGAAGAATATATAAAAAATTCCTGGTGTTCTGATCCTAAGAGCAATTGTTCCCAAAGGTGCTGCCATGCTATTTTTGTTAAGAACTCAACACTACTAAACCTCTGATTAATAACAGTGGAGGAATCATATCATTGTTTGTTCCTACTCATCCTTAGCCTCTTTGAGATGATGGAGTTTTCTGAGAAAGTTTCCGCCTCTGTAAACATTCTTCCTGAACTTATCATTTATGCCAGGAATGTCAAACTCACGTCATCACTGCAGCATCACATGACATATCTCGACTTTCCCCCCTTCGCTAAACTGGGTGTGGCCATGGCCAGCGTGTGACACATTTGGCCTGCAGGTTGCGAGTTTGACACCCCTAATTTAGGGCAGTCAGGTCCGAAATATTGTATATATGGGTGGACATGGATTTGTAGAGTAGAGGTTTCTGAAATTATTCAGACCAGGGGTTTTGCTAGTTTAAATAAAACAAAAATCCTACAAACCTATTCAACAGGCAAAGGTCTATGGATCGAAAATAGGCTGTGTCCAAGTGAATTTTTGTTTTTATACTTACACACACCTGTCAAATTCTTGTACACCTTGGTTCTGCAGAACACAGTTTGAAAAACTCTGAATTGAGGATAGCCTTCATTTGATCATTTTATCCATAAAAGACCAAGTTTATGATGTGAAATTATTTGGGGTGGGGGGCAAATCATTTTGATATGAAGAGAGTTTATAAAAATACCAACTTTTTATTAGCAAATATAGTTTTGCATTTGCAACCGAAAAGTAAAGGTAATAAATAAAAATAATCATTACCTGTTTGTTCCAATCATTTGACATATTTACTGTGTTGTGAATTTATATTTCTACATGCTACTGTATATCCATCTATTTTATGTATTTGCTTTGACAACAAAACCATTTGTTATTTAACTTGCATTCTACATTGACACATATTTGACAACCATAAGAGTACAGAATTTCCTAGAGAAATTACAATGGAACAGAAAAGTGAAGGCCCAAGCATAAATTATAAGTGAAAAATATCAAGGTTATCTACGGCAGATTCACCTCAGTAGGAAAGCAGGCTGCATCATTTTGTACCACTGAAGCTTTTCAAAAGGTATTAGTGAAGTTGTCCGCTCTTGAGAAATCAACTATTGGGTTGGGTCCCTGAAAGCAGTAACAGCAGATCTATCTCCTCTCACAAACTGGATCTCCATCAGCATATCAAGATAGAGCAGGTCAGGAAACAAGACTATGCATAGATTATAGGAATGCTGTATTGTTAAAGGGTATAATAACAGAAAACAACCAGTTATGTCTACTGGTTAAAAGCACCAGGCTGGAAAACAGGAGACCATGAGTTCTAATTCTGATAACTGAGTAATTCTGGGGCCAGCCAAAAATGCTTTTTCAGGAGACCACTGAACTTTCTTGTTTTTTTTCTTTTGAAGACATTTCACTTCTCATCCAAGAAGCTTCTTCAGCTCTGACTGTATAGTGGGGAATGGGATGATTTATATTCCTTGCAGACAGCTGGTAATTTGTATCCTTTTAGAGGGTCTTTGAAGCACTTGGAGGTTTATTTGTGCACCTGGTTCCTGTAGTCTGCAATTTTCGCTTCTTATTGAAGAAGCATCTTGGATGAGAAGTGAAACATTTTCAAAAGAAAAAAACAAAAATGTCCAGTTGCCTCCTGAAAAAGGACCTTTGGGTTAACCATGACCTGGATGACTGAGAATCTCTACAGACTTTTGGGCCAGCCACTTTTCCTTAGCTCTAGGAATAATGCAATGGTAAAATATTTGTTGCCAACAAAACTGCATGGACATAATAATGTAGCACCAGGAGTCAAGATTGACTTGAAGGCACCAAGAAACAAAACAAACACCCCAGAATAGAAACCTTAAAACCTGCCAGAGTTTTTCTTGGTTATTCTTACACCAACCAAATTTTAGGTAGAATTGAGTTGTTTTTCATGCCTTCTCCTTTCTCCAGATCAAGTGTTTTCTTATTTTGCCTTAACTGTTCCTGCATAAGATTACTTACAGTTTCCTCCTTTATTTGTTTGTTTGTTTGTTTGTTTATCGACTTTCTGTTAGAGAAAAGGATTGCAAGTTTGTGACTTAAAAGAAGTAGAATCCCAACCTCTCTCCAGATCATTAGAGGCAGTCCTTGTTTAATCACACAGTTGGGATCGTCAACTTGGTCATTAAGCAAAGCAGTTGTTAAGTGAAACTGCAATTATGCCTATAATCATACTTCAGCTTTTCTTTGTTTTAAAGACTTACAAAGGTCATAAGTGTGGGCATTGGCTGCAAACTCATTGCTGTTTCAGGCAGTTGCTTAACAAAGACTGCCTCTATCTCAGTTTTAGTAATTTAAATCCAATAAGTTTGCCCTTAATTATAAGAACCAATGATACTGATTACAGATTTGCAGTTCATTCAAAAGGAGCATGACACTAAATCACTTCAATGTACAGGGTTGTTTAAGCTATTCGTTTGTCTATTTTACAGTTTTTATAATGCACGTTAAATTCTGGATGTATTGCAACAGAATAAAATACAAAAGCAATAGCAATAATCCACCAATTGATTAATGCTAGTAATATTCCATTAAGATTGAAGGCTTGGGGGATAAAGGCTACTTCTAGTAGCATGTGTCATGTACCGATCGTGTTTTGGAGGGTCTGTTCCTGTATCATCCAATTTTCTGCTAATAGCATTAAACCCCCTGAAAGTTTAGAGATCTTTTTATTAATGTAACTTAACAAGAACAAAAGGAAGGTTTAATATAGCACAACACTTGTTCAACAGAGGAACAAATGAATTTTTATTAGATATATGTTTTGAAAACAGCTACAGTTATTTCTGCAAACTAACTATATAATGTACAGGTCCTGAAACTATTCCTAATCCATCCTCTCTTACATCCCTTGCATCCTCCAAATATTGTTTTTCTTTTAATTCCCTCCTCCTGCCAGAACATAATTTGGTGCGCAGTACTGCTATCCTCTGATCCACCAATTCCCCAAAGCACATCATAACGTGTCATGGAGCACCCACCAGTAATGGTGGGCCACTGCATAATGCAACTCAACAGGGAGACTAGAGGCTTTTCTTCCTCTTAACTGGTGCCTGTTCCCCTGCCCTCAGCGCATGAGTCAGTAACAAAAAGAAAAAAAGAGAAGCAGAATGCTTTATTTGTCACATTCATGCCTAACATGGAGAAGGGATTATATTGGGCAAAGAAATCACATATTTTGGGGATAAAATTTATAATCGGTTGAAAAATCACTAAGATTGGTGATAAGCACTCAAAAACTTTTGTCAAAAAAATAAATCTACGTCTAGGAGGGGAATTTACCGAAAATTTTAACTGACAAAAGACCAGCCCTTATTAATCTGGAATCACAGATCAAGCACAGTTCCGGTATTAATCAGAAAGGCAAAATCTAGTCACATAATTGTACCGAGTGAAGTATTGCTGTGGAACTGATGAATAAAGGGCATTGAATAGGGTGAGGGTAAATTGTTGGACACCAATCTAATGAAAATCACCATTGCAATCAGCACAGCTTGCAATGTCTGACTGGTCTTTCCCAATATTAATTGAAGTGGAATAAGAAAGCATGGATCGAGGGCAGATAAAACCAGTTCTGCATCACTTACTTACAAGAGAGAATGGATGCCATTTTAGCAGCATACATGCTGCCATAACTAAAGGGAATTTACTAGATAGAACTATAAGTGATTTAGAAGCCCAAACTGGTTGAGTGATCAAATTCCGTGTGTTTTTTTTTTTTAAAAAAAGAGTTTCTCTGAAACAATTTGAGAATAAAACAACTGAAGCGAATGCGGAGGAGAATCTGTGGACAAAAAGTGCAAATAATGGCAATAGTTGTCAGTTTCTAAATTGCAGAAAAGGGACAATGTACAGCATTTGATGAAAGAAAAGACAATACTAGAAGGATAGAAAAAAAAATGTGACTTAGAAGAAAAGAATTGGCAAGAAATAGGGAGACAATGTTCAGTGAGAAATTAGATGCTTTTAGAGATGGTAGAGAAATCAGCATGAGATAAACGATCAACAATTTTAAAGGGCCACATAGAAAGATTAAAAACCTCTATAGTAAAACACACCCCTAACACTCTTGTTAAAACAATAACAGAAAGCTGCACCATCAACAGAGTTCACCTAACTTCTTGGCCCAAAGGCCAGGTCTTTAAAGCTTTACAAAGGCTAATAGAATCTGGACATTGGAAATCTGAGGAGATGCTATTCCAGAAGGCAGGCATTGCTGACAGAAAAGGCACAACTTTGGGATCAAAAGGATGACATATAAGGAATTTGGATTCCCCCTTCCCCAGTAAGATTTGATAGAATAAGCTAAAACAACAGGGACATGAAGTTCCACACAAAAAAATCCACCCTGATCCTATGCCACATAGTGCTTTATAGGTGGCACCTTAAATGGATCCGGAGGCCTACTGGGAGCAGAGCAGCTCATGGAGAACTGGTACTAAATAAACATATTGAGAGATGCAAAAAACTGACTACGGCATTATATTCTGACCACTTGCAGTTTTGAATGCAGCATTCAAAACTACAAGTGGTCAGCACATAAGGGTGCAGTCATGTACAGCACATCTTTTTCTTCTGTTCAGTTATGTCCAATTTTCTTCTGTTCAATTATGTCCAATTCCTGGACATGTCCTTGCAGTTTTCTTGGCAAACTGCAGTTTGCCATTTCCTCCTTCCATTTCTATGTTGAAAAATGGGCACAGCTGGTGCATAAGACAAACCTATGCAAAGGCCTCCAAAACCCTGGCTGTGCCCTGCTCTTCAAGCAGGAGCCTTGAGTCCAGAAGGACCTTCAAATCTCTGATGGGGCAAGTGCTAATGATGGAAAAGCTCCAGAGCTGAGTGGCTTTAAAACCCACAACTGCTCAGTCTTGCCAGAATTGAGTTGAAACCTGTTCTCCATTATCCAGATTCCTTCAATCACTGAGAAAGAACCTTGGCACTCAACTGTGTACAATTGAGTATCATCAGCAATTGATGTGACCACATTCCATATTGATAGATAACTCCTCTTGCGGTTTCATATAGATGCTAAATAGAAGTGAGCTGAGAGTAGAAGCCTGATATAGCATCCCAGATAACAGGCACCTTCAGCACAAGCTCTTTCCTTGCTCTCAACAATAACTGGAACTGGTCTAGAGAAAGGAGGAGAACTGTAAAACTGTGCATCTCACTCCTAATCCCATGAATCATTCCAGAAGGTTACCATGACTGATGCTATCAAAGGCTGCTGAGAAATCAAGGAAGGGCAAGAAAGATGCACTACCTCTATCCCACCAGAGATCATCAATAAGTTTGATCAATGCAGTCTCAGTATTACAAGCAGGCATGATTTCTAATTGAGAGGGATCAAGGTAATCTAACAATAAAGTAATCTTCCCAATCATAAAGATTTCTCTGAGGTATGCAACCATATTAGCGTATATTATAAATCTACAGTATTCTTCGTAATTTCAGTTACACTAAAAAATAAGGAGTTGAGCTGGTATCTACATGGAACTCTCCAGAAAGTTTCCTTGATGACAGTATGAATTATGGTTTTACCATTTGTCTTCTTCCAGGATACTTTTTTAAAAAAAAAACTTTCATGAAGCTCTGGGACTTCTTATTGTCTGCTAAAGTCTGTTGGGAAAGAGAATGGAAAACCCAAGATCAGTGTTCTGTCCCCCCAACCACAACCAAGAAGACACATGAGCTGACTATATTTGCCCGTAATTTATTCCTATGACAGATATCAGTTCGGGCAACGAACATGCAATTGCCTGCCAAGTTCTCTTATCTCCTCAGAAGCCAGCGTAACTGCAGTTCGTTGCTGGAGCAACCAAGAGTTCAGAAATAAACAGAAATCCAGAAACCAAATTCTTAGTCTCGAAATATTGCAGCCAAAGTTTCCAAGAGTCAGTTTTTGTCCGTCACAAGAAGCTATAGAGCAGCTCTTCCTGCTTTTATACCCTGTGAGGTGAGATTTAACCAGGACTGATTATCAGCAGCTGGGTCTTGAGGCGTTGCCTGGGAGGGGGAAGGTGTGGGAGAAAGAGGCCTCGTCATCTCCTCCACCTGGCCTACCTCTGGGACCTGAAGCGGAGCCAGAGAGGAAGGTCCTGCAGAGGGAAGCTCAATCACTGAAGATTGAGCTCTTCCTGCTCAATCACTGAGTCATTCTCTGCCAAGAGGCCAGGCTCGGGAGCCGAAGACACAACAATCAGGAAACATAGTGTAATGAAGAAAAGAACATGGTTTGCTGATTACACAGTAGTCCCAAATAGCAAGTCTTGGTACAACAAACTTTAGTTGTAGCTCATATTTCTAAACATCATCAGAAAAATTGTAATACTTATAATTTCTGCTATTCTGGACAGAAATAGTTCCACAATAAAATCAGAAAAATATGGGAAAACTTCTGAATGCATGCAGTTCCTTTAGAACATCTCATACATAAACTTCACAAAATTAATCACATAGCTGTCTGGAAATAATATCTCTTAGCAACAAGTTTCTGAATTGCATTCATATCCAGAATATGTTTACATATTGAACTTGAATACAGAAAGTTGCTCAAGCAAGTATAAAATGGGTTATATTAAATCTGCTCTGAAATTCAGCTGAAAGGCCATGTATAATACTTAAAATAAATTATGTTAAAATTGCTACAAGAAATGTCAGTGTCACATTTATGTTGCCTTCAATAACTACGGTATGTAAAATGTGGAACTGAATGCAGGTATAAAGCCATTTTCTTCCCCAAATACATATATGTGTGTGTTTAAATGTTTGTAGAAATGCCTATTTTATTCTATAATTTATCAGAAGCAGGAGGAGGGAGGAAAAAAAATACAATAATTGGTATTTCCCTCTATAGTTCCAGCATGGAACCTTCAAACTCATCTCAAGCTGATTTCATACTGTACTTGATCCACCATAGAATACTTTCCATCAAACTGAAAAGTAGTGGGTTCCACTTACCGGTTCGGAACTGTGAATGTGCGTGTGTGCTTGCGCTTGCTTTGCTCACATGGCACTTCTATGCTTCCCGGAACCTTCTGCACATGTGCAGAGCATCCATGATGACATCTGGGTGGGTGGGCGGAGCCTCATGCCACCGCCACTACTGGTTCACCCGAACCTGGGTGAACCGATAGAAACCCACCACTGAAACTGATGCTTGTGTTGGGTGGCATGGTCTTGGTCTTGAAAATCCTTGTGTTTCCTCAAGAACATCTCCTGGAAACATATCACTGGGATAGGAAACCAGGTTGACCAGCCAAGGTAGTATAGACTGATCTGCTGGGACATGCAAAAGGGCTAAGGGAATCAAGTGTTTACACCATATCTGTTCTGAGCTACTATCTAATCCGTACATCCCCTACCAATGCAGGCCTTCAATGGAAATACAAGGAGTAACACTGCATCTGGGTAAGGAAAAAAAGCACTCCTGGGAAGGCAGCTGAGCTTCCTTTCTATGCAGAGCAGGGAAGCCCCTCCATGTGAATTCTCTTGAGAGGGAGGGTAAGACCATCTGGACCACCGAGAGCAACTTACACACAATTACTTAATTGCAATTTTGAATGAAATTGTCCACCATAAAAGATGCCTGAAGAATGTTGACTTTAACTGCCTGCCTGAAGGAGCTATAATATACCGTTGTTATCATTTGATTTAATTTTATTTCTCTTATCACAAGCTATAGCTACCTTTTGAGAAATATTTGGGATTTTGTCTGAGTGGTATTGCTTAAAACACATGCACATACACACACAACAATTCTCTTTGTGGTGAAAGCATCATGGTGATTTATCCTCATTATTGTGTAAATAGGTTTCGGCAGTTCTCAGTAAATAAAACAAAGAATGACAGGAGGAAAAGGGGGAATTTGCTTTCCTACCAATTAGAGTAGCCTTAGGCAGTACTTTTAAGAGGAGATAAATCCTGCAAATCACTAAAATGGCCCTGTCACATGCCCCAAATATTAAAATCACACAGCGGCACACTTCATACAGTTTGCTTTGGTTTAATGAGTTGGGGTGGGCTTTGTCATGAGGGTTGCTTCTCACAGTTGGGGATTCTTGACTGACAGTAGAGATCATGCCCAACTGCAGCTTTCGAACCAGTAGGACCAGATGGAAAATCACAATTCACATTTAATATGCAGGTTTTCAGAGAATGAAAATTCCCAAATTGTCTTTCCAGCGCCTCTCTCTTAATTTTTTTAATAATAAATGCAAAATACGCTAAGTATTAGCCAAGAATGTTTTTTCATCCTTTCAGTTTGTTTGAATGTGTATGTGTGTCTGCCTGCCTGCCTGCCTGCCTGCCTGCCTGCCTATCTATCTATCTATCTATCTATCTATCTATCTATCTATCTATCTATCTATCTATCTATCTATCTATCTATCTATCTTCTATCTTATTTCTTTCCTTTCCTTTCTTTCTCCCTCCCTCCCTTCCTCTATTTCCCCCCCTCTCGTCCAATTCTCAGATTGCCTAGACAAATCCCTGCAGTTTTATTGGCAAGGTTTTCCAAAAAGTGATTTGCCACACATATATATGCACACACAAACGCACGTTCATGCAGGCATACAGACATACATAGTCACATACATGAGATCTCCCGTTACTTCCTTGACCTTGGCAACTTTAAGAAGTGAACTTCAACTCCCAGAATTCTCCAGCCAGCATGCTGCCTAGGGAATTCTGTGAGGTGAAATCTGCAAAACTCAATCATAGCAAGATTGACAAACACTGTTCCACTCTGTAACTTTTTTAAACACAACTAATGGAATATACGCCCAGTTTATAGCAAATATCAAGATCATGTTGATGGTTCACAATAAAGACTCACAGACCATCTGCTTAACTAAGCACACATTCTGGTTGTTGTTTTTTCAAATCTGCCTGTGCTTTTGGTTTAATACCAATGAAATTATGCACTTTTGGAATATTTGTCAAACATATCCACCTTTAGAAGAGCAACAAAGATGATTAGGGGACTGGAGGCTAAAACATGAAGAACGGTTGCAGGAACTCGGTATGCCTAGTTTAATGAAAAGAAGGACTAGAAGGACATATGATAGCAGTGTTCCAATATTTCAGGGGTTGCCACCAAGAAGAGGGAGTCAAACTATTCTCCAAAGCGCCTGAGGGTAGAACAAGAAGCAATGGGTGGAAACTAATCAAGGAGAGAAGCAACTTAGAACTAAGGAGAAATTTCCTGATAGTTAGAACAATTAATAAGTGGAACGACTTGCCTGCAGAAGTTGTAAATGCTCCAACACTGGAAATTTTTAAGAAGATGTTGGATAACCATTTGTTTGAAGTGGTATAGGGTTTCCTGCCTGGGCAGGAGGTTGGACTAGAAGACCTCCAAGATCCCTTCCAACTCTGTTATTATTATTATTATTATAAAATCTAATTAGTGGGGGAAAATACGTGAGAGTTACCCCTTCAGCGGTAGCTAGGTAGAACACTGTATAGTAAAGAGAACTTATATTGAGGTTATAATGCAGGGGTGGAAAAGTATGGGCCCTTTATGACCTGTGGACTACCTAAACCAGCATAGTCATGAGTCAGTTCCCCACCCCTGTTATAACAGCAAGCAGGATAGGCCAGATCCATGATCTGGGTCTGGGAGCGCCTAGAAGAGGCAACCTCATGACAAAGCTTTAGTAAGCACATCCTATTTGCAGTCACTACCTTTTCTGCCCTTTCATGCAGGCAAGTTTTACACAGTGACATTTATACTTAGCATGGCAAGCAATGATTGTTACCTTGTTACAGTGCATCTTGTCCCCCCCCCCCAAACCTCCTTTTAGTACAATGCTTTATAAGAGTGAAATGTATGACAGGAATCCCAGTAACCTGAGCTCCTGGGTCAGTAATGTATTAAAACAAAACAAGACACACATGGCTTCAGCACAGCAAGAAATCATGCAAGAATGGGAGATTTCAGACAGGCTAAGATGAAGAAGGCCTACCTAACAGCTGCAATTATAGCCCAAATTGTATGACTCCATCCATTTATTGCATAGGGGGGCTTGACAAATTGCCATTAATGCCACACTGCAACAACAGTGGAGCCATTTAGGTTGCGACGCCAACTTTGAACTCTTGGTAGCAGTGTGCATTGAAATGAATGAGGCTCATCACAAAATACATCAACCTGGGACATCATATATTTGTAAAGGTAATTAGTGCTGCAGTCTTATTCCTATATACACTGACGTGGAAATAGATTGTCTTTAACTGAGCTGGATTTGTTTCTGAAAAGACCCATGTAATATTTTGAGTAGGTACTTTTTAAGAGGAAGTCTCATGGACTTACTGTAGAAATATCAGTGGTTAATCACCACTGTTAATACTTCTAACAAAAATTTTTATCAGTGGCAAATTGGTTATTTTATATTTATTTTTCTTATATATGTTTTTGTAATTTTTTGGGAATGCTTTCACATCATTTCTCGTTGCTACTACATCCCTCCCTCCCCACCCACCCCCATACCCCATTATTTTACTGTGGGGTAATGCATATCTTATCCTGCTTTATGACTTGTGGACTTCAACTCCCAGAATTCCTGAGCCAGCATATTGAAGTCCACAAGTCATAAAAGGGCCATAGTTCCCCACCTCTTTCTTATCTTGTAGAATTTTCCCCTATTCTTTTAGCTTTCTAATGTTGAAGCTGAACATTTCATAACACATGAAAAGTTCTATTATACCAACTCTCCCTCTAAGCTTGCTATTAAATACTAGGCCTAATATCTAGTCATCCTCAATTCATTTTGGATAGCGTGTGTAAATATATGCTATTCCATGAGGCAGATCAAGACAGTTGATGACTGGAAATATTGTTTTCTATATGGTTATAAAGATACAAAATGAATTTAGGCTGAAATCCTCTGCAGACTTTCCTGACAGTCTCATTAAACTCAGTGAAACTTATTACAGAATTGACATATAGTGGAGTATGCTGTACAATGATATTTATTGATTTTTAAATGCTACTCCAAAATCTGCCATCTCCATCTGAAACCTAACTATCTGCTGCTAAAAACAGCTCTAGATATTGGTGATACAGTATTTTGTCTCCTGCCCCTTTCATGTAAATAAGTATTAATGCTTTTCGGCTCTCTTCAGTCTTCTTCCTTGATTTCTTGGCTCTAAGATGAGCCCTGGCTTGGGTCAATGCAAGGATATGAACAAGAAATCCAAAAAAAAAAAAAAATTCTGGACAAATTCTGGACAAAACAGCTCTTTGTTTTTCCTCATGGCAATAACATAAATGAGTTCCTGAAACTTTATTATTATCAGATCAAGATGAAATCTGCAGGAAAATTATGAAATTAAAAATGAAGAAAGACGACCAGGCTAAGCGTGAGGGAGAGGTCAAATACCTTATGAGCTAGGAGACCCTGCACATTTGCAAGAGATCTATGCCCAACCCACAAGAAATGACTGTCTTATCTCCCACTCGTTTCACTTAATTGCCAGTTAGTCAGATTTTTGTAGAGAGCTTAAGCTTGCAATAAACCTTAATAAAATGTGTTCATTTGAACTGCATAAATCTCCTGATTTCCCCAGCACTTGACAAAACATTTCCAAATTCCATAGAATTCAATGCATGGGCCTGAATCCTACACAGTTAAAATCTATTCAAAAGTGTTCAAGCTAGAATATTATTCACTATTTCAATAGAAAGTATGCTGCTTTAAATTATGATGCTGTATTTAGGCTATTTAAAGAAAGAATATAAAACAGTTGCAATGGATCCTGTTGAAAATCTGTGTTCATCTTCAAGCAAATGCAAAGGGAAATGTAGGAGCAAGCAATAACAATCTCATTGTCAGGGTTCAAGAAAGAAGGTATATGATTGATTTATCTTTTCTTTAAAATAAAATATAGCCCTTAAAGCTAGGAGGTAGCCAAGAAATAATACAATGCCACGATAAGAAACAATGAAGGCAGACAATGGTTAACTGAAGGAATTTTCTTTAAAACCTTAATTTAGTTAACTTTAACCCTACCTTTCTGTCCATAATCAAGACTGTTTACAACCATTATAAATGCAAAATTGTAAAACATAAATTAGAGAAGGAAAAATTAAAATCAATAGTAATAAAATCAAAATCAGTTCAATTATTGTAAGAGAGCCAGCATAGCATAACGTTAATGAATTGAATTGGACAAGACTTACAAATCCAGATTTCACTTTACCCTCAACCATGGAAACTCACTGGTGATTTGGGACCAGTCAACCTCTCATAGGTTAATCTACTTCGCAAGGTTATTTTTGTGGAGGGAATTGGAGGAAGAACACTCTATATCAGGGGTGTCAAACTTGTGGCCCATAGGCTGGATGCGTCATGTGCTGGCCACCCCCACCCCCATTTTAGCAAAAGTGGAAAAAGTCATGATACATCATGTGATAACAACGTGATACCACGGTTTGACACCCCTGTTCTATGTACTTCCCCTAGCCCCTGAAGGACATCCAGGATATAAAACAACAAACAAATAAATAATAAACTTGCTGAGAGGGATGGATTTTCAAGATTTTTCTAAATCTTCACTGGAAGCTTATTCCATAGCTTTGCACCCACTTGTATATTTATACATATAGACATCATGCAATCCTCATATCTTTCACTGATAGCAGTATAACTGTCACAATTTGCATCAACTGCAATTTACAAACACTTTTAAAGGACAGCCCCATGTGTAGCAATCAAGATAGGAAATAAACCTGGTATAAGTAACCATTATATATGGTTACTTATGCACGGTCACTCACGCCCTCGTGACGTCTCGTCTGGATTACTGCAATGCTCTCTACATGGGGCTCCCCTTGAGGGGCATCCGGAGGCTTCAGTTAGTCCAGAACGCGGCTGCACGGGTGATAGAGGGAGCCCCTCGTGGCTCCCGTGTGACACCCATCCTGCGCAGACTGCACTGGCTACCTGTGGCCTTCCGGGTGCGCTTCAAGGTTCTGGTGACCATCTTTAAAGCGCTCCATGGCATAGGGCCGGGCTACTTACGGGACCACCTACTACTACCGAATACCTCTCACCGACCCGTGCGCTCTCACAGAGAGGGACTCCTCAGGGTGCCGTCAGCTAGGCAGTGCCGTCTGGCGACACCCAGGGGAAGGGCCTTCTCTGTGGGGGCTCCCACCCTCTGGAACGAACTCCCCCCAGGACTCCGTCAACTTCCGGACCTCCGAACCTTCCGTCGCGAGCTTAAAACACACTTATTCATCTGCGCAGGACTGGATTAGTTTTTAAATTTATATTGGTTTTAAATGGTTTTTATTATTTATATTGCTTTTTAATTCGGCTTTGTAGAATAAGTTTTTTAACTGTGGTTTTAGTCTGTATTTATATATCTTTTACTTGCCTGTGAACCGCCCTGAGTCCCTCGGGAGATAGGGCGGTATATAAATGTGATTAATAAATAAATAAAATAAATTAGAAAGTCCGACTGGTTAAGAAGGATTGTGGTTGGAACAACAGCTATAACTACAAAACATGCTTCTGGCCAAAGCAATCACCTGTAAGTTCAGTTGAAACACTGCAAACCTACAATTTCTCAGGAATGCAATCTCAACCAAAGGTAGACTTCACCTCAAGCCAAGTTCATCTTTCTTCGTACCATTTCCATCTTTTCTATATTTAATCCTAAATTGTTGTCTTTTAACTAGTCCATTATCAAATTTAAGCTTCTCTTTCTTCTTATTATTTCCACCTTTTTAGATTTAATTTCTTGTTGTCCTTCAACTAGCCTATTATCAAATTTAAGCAATGTGTAGTAGCATGTATAAATGATCTTGGGCAAAAAGGAGAAGAGATGCTGTCTAGGAAATAATCAGATAAAAGAGGTAGGAGCCTGCAGTTGCTTAATGGTCAGAGAAAGAAACTTAGGTAGAATCTACCCTAATGGATGAAGGGGAAGTGAAATATTTGTGCCTTCAGAGTTGCAAGATGCTGCTAGTGTAGTCTTACAATAAAGCAGAATTCGTTCATTTTGTCCTGTTTCCTGTCTGGTTTACCTGGAAGGGCTTGCACAACATTCAAGCATGCCAATTTCTTCTGTAGAATTAGATAGTAAGGACCAATATTACTCATTGTCCTCAGCATTTTGATGGCACTTCATTTCAAAGCTTTGAATTATTTTTTATCCAGTGGTTCAACTTCTTCTTCTTGTGCTATATCCATCGTCAGTTGTTAGCAATCATGTTGGCAATCCTATTGTCAACAGCCGCATGAAGTGGTTCAACACAGAGGTTTAAATAGCATAGGAGGGAAGACAGAATCCAATGGTCAACATCTTTCTGTCAACCATTTGTTCCCTGAACACTACTTTCCTGACTATAAAGAACCAAAACCATTGAAAACCTATGGCTACAAGACTTGACCCTTCCAAGCCTAGAGGATTCCATAGTAGATGATACTGAAAGCTAAAGAGAGATCCAGTAGAACTAGAAAGATCTTTAGTTTGTAGCATAGGTAATTATTCCACTAATTCCCTAAAATAGAATGACTGGACAAAAGATTTTAGATATAGAGATTATTTTTTAGACTTTTTATTTTAATGAGAGCAGACACTACTTTGGGGTTTTTAATCTGATAGTAGGAAAGTGCATGTGTATGTCACAATTCTTTGATTAATAAAGGCAAATATTTGTAGCTCAGAGTTGAAATGAGGCATCCTTGACCCACTCCGAGTTTCAATAAAATAACCAAGCTCAGGCAGCACCAATGACCTCACCAATTCTTTAATTATATATCAGAGAGGAATATATCAGAGAGGAAACTGTAGAGATTTTGAACTGCCAACCCAGAAAAATTAAAACTAAACCAACTTTACCAACTAAACCAATTATTTGAGGGACCACTTCTTTCCAATTACATCTACCTATCATGTCAAGGAACTTTGTTTGAGAGAAACAAGAAACAGCTGCGATCACACATTGCTCCTAGAAGCACGAAGCTGTAAATACCAGCCTGAAGATGAAGAATGAGACTTCGTCGAAACATCGCTGATTGGTTAGCTGTGTTGCTAATTGGTTAATGGGGTTAATGTTTGTGTGGGAAGTAGCATTTTGGGCCCTGGTTCCGAGTTTGAGGTCCTATTATGTGTTGATGTTTGTGTGGGGAGTAGCATTTTGGGGCCTGGTCTGGTTCCGAGTTTGAGGTCTTATCATGTGTGGATGTTTGTGTGGGAAGTAGCATTTTGGGCTCTGGTCTGGTTCTGAGTTTGAGGTCCTGTCATGTGTTGGTGTCAATTTTTGTAGCTGGGATTTGTTTCTTGACTAGTGCTAGTTTCCAGATGTTTGGTAAGCGGGAGGTATCGTCACGTTTATTCATGTTATGGGGGTGTTTCTCTATTTCTATGGCTTCCATAATTATTCTCTTGTGATAGTGTTCAGTTTTGGAGATTAATTTGGTTTGTCCAAAATCAATGTCATGTCCTGCTGCTTTGAGGTGTTGGAAAAGAGATGAAGTTTTTTCTTGTTTTCTGACTGCAATCTCGTGTTCTGCTATGCGTGCATTTATTCTCCTATTAGTTTGTCCAATGTATGTAGCTGGGCAGATTTTGCAACGTATTTCATAGACTCCTTGGTTTTCTAGCTGGATCTTGTCTTTGAGGTTTCTTAAGATGTTGGTTATTTTTTGGTCTGTGCAGAAGGCTGTCTTGATGTTGTGTTTGTAGAGAATTTTGCTGATTTTATCTGTAGTGCCTTTGATGTATGGGAAGAGGGCGATGTCATTGTTTTGTTCTGTGTCTTGGTTTTGGGGTTGAGTGTCTCTTTGGATTAGGTTTATAATTGTGTTTCTTTGGAATCCATTTGAGATTAGTATGTTTGTAAGTGTGTGTAATTCAGTTTCTAAGTGGTCTTTGTCAGCTAGGTGTTTGGTTCTGGAGATGAGAGTCTTGGCTACGGAGTTGATCTGTGCCAGGTGGTGATGTGATTGTGCATTTAAATAGCGGTTGGTGTGTATTTTTTTCTGGTAGATTGTGTGTCCTAGGGAGCCGTTTGGTTTTTTGTAGATTAGGATGTCTAGAAAGGGGAGTTGGTTGTTCACTTCTATTTCCATGGTAAATTGTATTTTGGGGTGAAGGTTGTTGAGATGTGTGAGGAAGTTATCCAGTTCTTTCTTTCCGTGTGGCCAAATTACAAAGGTGTCATCTACATATCTGAGCCAGAGTTTGGGTTTATATTCAGATTTATCTAAAGCATTGGTTTCAAAGTGTTTCATGTATAGGTTTGCAATGACAGGTGAGAGGGGTGATCCCATGAGTGCTCCTTCTACCTGTTTGTATCTTTGTCCATTGTGGATGAAGTATGTGTTGGTTAGGCAGTGGTTGGTAAGATCTAGGATGTGTTTGGGGGGGTTGTATTTGTTTTGGATAGCTGTGAATGCTTCTTTAATAGGTATTTGGGTGAAGAGGGATATGACATCGAAGCTCACCAGTAGGTCGCTGGGATGTAGGTTTTGTTTCTTTATTGTTTCTATGAAGTGGAATGAGTTTTGTACGTGTGAGGTGATGGATTCTGCTTAGGGCTGAAGTTGTTTGGCAAGGAATTTGGCAAGATTCTGTAGAGGTGAGCCTATGGAGCTGACTATGGGTCTGAGTGGTGTTCCTTTTTTGTGTATCTTGGGGAGGCCATAGAGCTTGGGGCATATGGAGGATTTTTCTCTGGGGATGATTCTTTGCTGGATCTCTTCATGGGGAGAGGCTTTTATTTTGGATTTGGTGGTTTTTTCCAGGTAGGTGGTGGGGTCTCTGTTTAGAGGTTTGTAAGCAGAGGAGGAGTAGATTGGTTAGTTTGGATCGGTAGTCAGATGTGTTCATCACCACTGTGGCATTGCCTTTGTCTGCTGGGAGAATGATTTTGTTATTGTCTTTTTTCAAGTTGATGAGTGCTTTTTGTTCTTCTTTGTGTAAGTTGCTTCTGGGTGGGTTGCTGGAGCAGAGGACGTTGGTGACTTCCAGTCTGATTTTATTGGCTTCATCTGGGTTGATTTTGGTTAGGCTAGCTTCAATTCTGCATATGTTTTCAGTGGGGATGCGTTTGGGGGCGACTGCAAAGTTGAATCCTTTGGAAAGAACATTGGTTTCTGCTGGGGTGAGGGTCCTGTCTGATATGTTGTATATTGTTTGTTTCATGAGTTGTTGTGGAGGGGGGTTGGCTTTCTGGCGTTTTTCTAGTTGTTGGAGTTTTTTGGTGTGTGTGTCAGTTTTCTGTGTGTGGCAGGTTTCTGTTTCGGCTCTCCAGAAGGCTAGTTGTTTGAATTTGTCCCAGAGTGCTGGGTGGATTTTGTTGCTGAGTTTAAGATGCAGTGAAAGTAGGTTTTTGTTGGTTTGGTCTAGTAGGAATCTTTTTCTGTGGATTTCATATATATATATATATATATATATATATATATATATATATGTATGTATGTATGTATGTATGTATGTATGTATGTAGGTCTTTAGTTATTCGGGTTTTCTCCCGCGTAAAATTGGAAGTGTCTTGGCGATGTTTCGATGAAATCTCATTCTTCATCTTCAGGCTTCAGCTTCGTGCTTCTGGGAGCTCAGAAAACAAATACACACACACACACACACACACACACACACACACACACACACATACTTTCTTTACTTTCTCCTATCATTTGTTGTTGGGAAAAACATCGGAATCTTTTAAAAACTTAATTTCAACATAATCTAGTAGAAAACATAAACTGTAACTTCTCAATATATTAACCTGGGACTTAAAAAAAATCAACATGTCCACAATACAAGATTTTTACAACGTAATTTACATATGGGATAAATCTATATTTAAAATATTTTGGCTAGAATTGTTCTTACTGGAATAGACAGTAACAGGAAAAAGAGTGGAAAATAAAAGCAGCTTTAGTCAGAATCTAAGCAATTTGGTGCCAAATACAAGTAGCATTTCCCCAGATTATAATTTACACTGTATTAACTGTCAACAGTACTTTTGAGAAATATAGATAACAATTCAGATGCAATCGATAGGTAGTGACAGTTGATTTGAAAGCTTAATGCAAGACAAGGAAGAAATGACTGGTGTATCAGGCCTGGAAGAATAAATTTATTTTGTATTTGATTTTTGTGTTAAATTTATTACTGCCAAGAACAGCTCTCTTTCAATAATATGAAGAACAAGATTGTGAAATTGCAACATGTTTGTCTCTACAGTTTTCACTGCATATCCAATATAAACTGATGTCCCTTTTCAGTACTATAAATAGATCAAGTTAAGTTCTTCTATATTATTTTTCCATAAATACTTCTTAAAGAATAGTGTAGCTTCTCAAAATTAAAAAAAGAAAAGTCTTCAACACAATTTAACATAATTTAGAAACTACTAAGAGTAATTCTATATGTTCATTTTTTGAAAGTCAGCAATTATACAGAATATTTATTTGGTGAAACATCCTATAGATTTTTATGTCTATATAATTTCTGAGCCATCCAATCACCAAGACAACAATAAAGCAGAGATTCAGACATATGATTGAGGAGGGTTGGTGTAGTTTTGTCATAGTCAATAGAATTCTTTTTTCAATTCTGTCAAAATGTCTAGAGTATATAATGTTAGATTTTGATGTTGCTTCTGTACAATGCCACAGAAAGTTACTTGACAAATACAAGAGACAAAATTTCCCTTCCAGCCCAACTCTATTACCCTTCTTATTCTATCATCGAAGCTGAAGATGCTTCTCAGCAGAACTGTACATACAAAAATCTACCAGCATGGTCAAAATGAAATGATGAAGCTTGCCACTGTTCAAACTTATCTATTCTTCTCACTTATGACATGATTGATTTTCCTTCAAAACGCTCAAATATGGGATTGTCTTCCTTCTTTTTTTCACTGTGGTAACAGCTAATGTATACAGCCTTGGCATGTCTGGGAATGGTAAGAAGTTGACATGTAGAAGAACAAGTGAAATGAATACGGATGAAATTTGAAAGTGCAATTTTCCATCTGCCAATCACGTTTTATGGCACAAGTTAAGTACCAATCAGGAAAATCCTTTGTGAGATCATACTCACGTAGGGTTTTCTATCTGATAGGCCAGCCACCCTCATTAATCAAGCTTTTAGATTTTGATTCAAGTCTTTATCAGATGCCCTGTTTTTCCATTGCAGTGGAAAATTGCATTGCATTTTCTCAACATGTTATTGAGAATTTATATTCTGAATTAAAATATATAGCCTCCTTTTAAATAGAATTTGATTAGGGGACTACAAAATCTATTTCCCTTGTTATGGTACATAGCAGATCATTTCCTAGAGCCTGGCTCCGAAGAAAATGTGCAGTATTTCTAGCATTAATAATGTATGGTCACCAAAACCTGTTCTGGCCATAGCTTCAAGATGCCTCGAAATACAGCCAATTAAGGTTTATTTAATTATTAAGGTTGAATAAATAACAGCGAAACATGTTAAAAATCTTTCAGTTTCAGTCAATCATAATAAAAAATTAATGAGACTGGATAGAGAGCCATAAAAACTGATAGACTGCAATCGTGAATTATAAATTGGTATTGATTTTTTCCTTTGCAATAACACTCTCAGGTAATCGTATGTTGCCACATGTAAAGTGCACTTTCCTGGTTCAGACTAATATTAACTATCAAATATATATGAGATGGAGGCATTTATGACACTTCAGATTTCACAAACAAAAAGCAAAAATACAATTTGTGGAATAATAGCAGCATAGAACACAGAATCCTAGGGTGTTTATGGGAACAGAAAGGGATCCCACTGTGCCATGAATTCATAAGGCACAGTTACCGTATCCTTCTCCTGCCATTTCTTCTCTGATATGTTGCCTTGTTAGTATCACTGAGAAAAACATAAATATTTTTTATTATTTGTGAAGCTCATCCTGTCTTGCTTAATAGACAGGCCACATGGAGTTAAAGTCATATTATATGGCCTGGTGCAGAAGTGATCATTCAGAAAACCAAAGCACATATTTTATCCTGCCTAGGTTTATTAATTCTAAGCCCCAAAGAAATAGTGAAAGGATTTTCCAGTGTTCTTTTTATCGAAGTAACATGGAAACAAATAAGACATTTCCCTAAGCTAGCTCAGATAAAGTGGACAATTACTATTGGCATTCTACATGTAAATATTTAACACTTCACAGCTAGTTTGCACCTAAATGTCCATTAGATGTTAGTACAAGCCTAGACGCTATTTCCCTATAGAGCTACACTGGCCTTCCTCTTCAATGTTTATTGGATTAGGGCTAACACACATCTTGCTTTAAGTAGCATTGAAAAGAAACTTGGCATAAGCAAGAGAACATCTAATTTGACAACATATTTTATCTGACATAACACCTCCCCGCCCCAAAAAGGGAATATTCCCACATAAAGGTAAAATTCAGAAAGAGAATTCTTCTTGATTTGGATAACCAATATACTTTTACCAGTTCATTAGCTATAATGATCAAATTTACACACTGAGGAAATGGGGCTGTACTGAGTATTGTAAAATATTATCATTTTAATATGGCTTCTTTCACACGTCTCCAAAAACAGGGGTCTTTAAATTGTAAAGGCTCATTTAAATTAAATTAATGGTACATGTGGTCTGAATTCGTTTTCACTTTTATGAACAAGGTTAGAGTATGCATGTGAAGTACATATATTTTATTGATTTCCCACATAGTTGCTTCATATACTACAACAACAATTGTGCAATTCTTCAGAATAAATGGATGGAAACTATAGCATGACATAAATAAATAAAATTAATATATGCTTTCATGATATATTGTAATTAACAGGACATTATCAGTGGCTTTGTCCATTGTCAGAAAACTACTGTTAAGTAGATATAATTTACATAGCGCTTCTGATTACATTTAGAGGAAGTTTCTCTAAAGTAAAAATGCAAAGAATAACATTATTACTGACATCCAGCCAAAATCTAGTCAGTCAAATCCACAGACACAAGAAGCATCCCAAGGAGCTTTGTCAATGGAAATACATCCCAAATATCTTCCCCACAATTGAGTTTGGCTTAGAAGGAAGTTTAAGAATTATACTCATGGTGATACCCAAGCTTTCACAGAAAAAAGCAGGGAGCTTATACCTAGATTACAAATGATTTATTTTTAGATTATAAAACATGGGTTTTATTTTTTGTCATTTATCCCAAATAAATATTTGTTGAAGACCTCTATTGTCTACTGTAGTCATAAAAAATAGCTAGGTCCTATCTTTTAATTTTAGATAAAGATAGGACCTAGCTATTTTTTATGACTGCAAGTGTCAGACTGACAACAAGATACTAAAGAAAGTTTCTAATAATTCTCATGCTGACAAGGTTTTATTTAATATAGTACATTTACCGGGAAAAAAAGACTCACATCTCCTATAATTTACCTTTGAAATGGAAGAATTGTTTCAATTTATCACATAACATGGTAATGGAGGAGATGACTTTGTTCTACCTAATCAAGGGCTAGGAATATCTTAAAATAATCAATATCTTTATTTTGAGTGAATATAACATATATGAAATCATGAAATAATTTTGTAGTCTCTTCTTTCTTCCTAGAAATATTCAGAAGAAGCACAAACCTCACAAATTAAAGAATTGTGAGTGCATATCTGTACAACCAGAGGCTTACTGATACTGCTAGAATCTGTCATTTTATTTTAATACTGTAATTACAGCTTTTTTATTATATACACAGCACGTATTTTGATGTATGTGTGCACTACCTAAACTCACACAAAGATACTGCAGTTCCAGATAAAACATCTCTATTAATTTTTATTCTCTGGTATGGGGGGAAAAATCCTTGCATAAGTGAAAAACCTAAGACCTGTCTGATCATAGTGACTCAGTTGGAAATCTCCTAATATCTAAAGTGAAGTCAGACTTCTGTTCTACATCTTATTCTCTCTTTTAATATGGCTATAACCTGACTGATAATTATATGAGTAACCAAATGTCATTTGAGAGTATACCGATATTAAAAACATTTAATTTTCCCCCATATTTCCTGTGTCAACAACATCACTTTTGTTTATCATGAGCTCATTTACACAGAGACCACATGGAATCTGAATGATGCATTCCTCATGGATCAGCCATGATATGAATGTCTTGCCGACTCCGAGGAAGCATCTCTTTGAGATTACAATAGCTTTCTGTTGCAGTTATCCACATGGTGCTGTCCAGCTAAATTGTTTGCTAGGGAGGACTTACGAGTACAATAATATTACCAGCCCCCTAGCAGGCAGTTTGTCAGTGTACTTAATATGTCTAAAAAATCTGAAACTGTTGCTGTTGCTTGGTTTGTATCCATCTTCTAGCACTTTGCACAAATGTCTGTAGAGTACCCCTGCTCCAAACCCCTTCACTCTCAGTACTGACCTTTGTGCTCTGGAAACAATTACTCCTGGAAAGCCTGTCAATATCATTATTTTTACAAGAAATCAATACGCCTCACAAAGTTAATGGGGGATTCAGGCAGCAAGCGTTTACCTTCTTACTGTCAGTGGTGCAACGGGCTGTGCTCTGGCACAGATGACAGATTCGCCTAGACACCGAGCAGACAGTAAGCAATGGATGTAAAGGAGAAATAGGCTGCAAGCAGGCGTGGAAAACGTCAGCTCCTGCAGGCATCTATGCTCTAACGAGCCAAAGATGTCAATGTCTTGTAGTGTCCACTCTGGAACAACTAAGGAATAGAGAAAGCTAGCATAACAGCATTAGGAGTATGTCCCAGCTCTTACAAATCTAAATAAAATGTAACACGCAAGAAGAAGCTAAAATTATCTTCATATTCCAGTTAAGAAGCTCTTTGATGAGAGGCAAGACCCCCTAGATCAGGTCCGTTGCGGGCCAGATATGGCTCCGCAACAGCAAAAAACTGGTGGCCCGCACACCCACCCGGGCTCCACAAAGGCAAAAACCATTGTAATACATGATGATGCAGCCCGCAATGCGATTGGGTTTGACATGCCTGCCCTAGATGTAAAGAGACCAAGGAGAAGACTACTAAGATGTTACACAGGTAGCCATTGAGTGCCAGGAAGGATAAGTTTCCTTTTCTCTGACTAAATTCCTGCTAAATTCATAGGTGTGTTTTGAATTCAGACCATCCTACGTAATTACTGTAGTTTCACTGCTAACAAAACTTGTAAAGTTAAGAAATTATAACATTTAAGAACTCAAAGTCATTATACCTGGGTTGTAAACTGAATGGCAAGTACAGACTACATGCATTGCAATGTTACATTTGAGAAAGTCTTGGCATTTTTATACATTTTGATACCACTTATTATTACACTACAATATTGAAGTGACCAACTGCAAAGCTCTTAACTTAAAGAAAATATTATTTAACATTTAACTAAAGAAAACATTGCACTTTAGTTGCATGTTGCATGCCTTATTATACAATCAAGCTATATATATATATATTTAAAGGGAGTAGCAAAAGAAACTTGAAATATTCTAAATGTTGCCTGTGTTGGAATTATTATTTCCACGTTCTGTTTCTTCTTTCTCCAAATGCAGTAGATTACTTTAACACATGGTGGGGTTAAAATATTTTTGAAACCTTCTTCACTTCTATCAACAGTTTGGAATTTACACTAGGCCTTACATCATTACCCGAGTCTTCACAGCTTTTTAAGGCCTTAATGCAAACCACATGTAGAAACTGGGGGCTGCTTACAAAGCCTTGTAAACAGCTGTTTTCTGATTGGCTACTGCAGGATGGGAAATGGAAGGTCTCTGAGGGAAAAAATAACAAACATATCTCTTGTCTACAAAGCAGAACTCAAAACATTTTTCATGCATTGTGGGCTCCTCTAGAAGCCGCAAGCTGTTTAAAAAAAATACCTTGGCCAAATTGAGCATTTGTTTGACATGATGGAAAAGTGAGTGCTGCTTTCTGTTATATCGCCACTATTCTACATTGAGAATATATAATTATATATATGTACACACACACCATATATATATATATATATATATATATATATATATATATATATATATATATATATATATATATATATATATATATATATATGCTGTTCCCAACAGATTTCACAGTAGTGAACTCCATTTATGAATTATCTGACACATTTCTTGCAATTCTTCTGACAACGGTGCTCAGTGGAAATTTCAAGGCCCCTCTCTTCTGACAAGTAGAAATATCAATATTTGAATAAATTGTGGATTTTAAACTTCTCACTCTGATGCACCACAGCAAGGAAGACTGAATTTTTCTTTTACTGGGCCTAATCCCCTTGAGCCTAAAAGGAGAAATCTGTATGCAGCATTTCATTACAAGAAAGCTGTACTGAGTGACATTTGAAGCACACATCTAAGTCGACCTGATGAAGTTTACTTCCTTCAAACAACAAATAGCAGCTTTGTATTATTTCCCGTTCTTGGGGAGGAAAAAAGGCAAAAGCATGATGTCTGAGCAAAAAGCCGAAATGTTGATTCACAAATTGACAGGCCAATCTTTAAACAAATGTGTTTCTTGGGGGGAAAAATGCAACGTTGTTCAAGCTGAGCATTTTTCTTGTGCCTGACAGAAACATTCCCGGGCTGATTAGAAAGAACTTCTTAGGGTTCTCTCACAGACACTCTGACTCCACTTTTTAACAAGCATGCAAAGAAAACAACATAAAGATAACAAAACATCGGGTACCATCTATGGGATCTATTTGTGCTTTTTTGTTTTAATTTAACACTTACTCTCACTGGCTCCCCCCTTTCTTTTTTTTTTGTCACATGCACAGCAGGACTACTTCAACGGCTTCATGGTAGTCGCTGCCTTAGACATTAAATTACATCATGCCGTTAAACCTGTTCCGTATTAAGTCCCAGCGTTCACTGACAACACTACACAACCGTTCAGTCAGTCAAAATTGTTTCAGTGAATATGGTGAGCCTTTTTCTATTTTTCTTTTAGCAAAACTTGGTGAACGATACAGTGGTTCCATGATGTTAAAATGAAGCTGTGTGTGCACACAATTGTTTTTAGCTCAGATGGTATACCACATAAATTACGTGGACATGCTCCATCAGTAGCTATGAATGGAAAGTTATGTTTCCTAGAAAGACGTTTATTTTAATGCAACTCTCCATTTTTATTTTGTTTGCCAGACAGAATTTCTTGAATCGATGGGTGGCCATATAAATTGAATAAGGCAAATAAATAAATAAAATGCCTAATAGCACAGAGAAGGGTTGGACGGAACGCATTCAAGATAACAAAAACAATTAGAGCTAGCTTGGAAATGTGCCAAGGGTGCTTTTTCAAGAGACAACTGGACTTTCTGGTTTTTCTTTAAAGACGTTTCACTTCTTATCCAAGAAGCTTCTTCAGCTCTTCACTGTAAGTAGTCCTCCACTTACAACGGTTTGTTTCGTGACTGTTCAAAGTACAGCGGCACTGAAAAAAGTGACTTATGATTGCTTTTCACATTTACAATTTCATATTTCCAGCATCCCATGGTCATGTGATTAAAATTCAGACGCTTGGCAACCGGTTCATATTTATGACAGTTCCAGTGTCCCAGGGTCATGTGATCACTTTTGCGATCTTCTGACAAGCAAAGACAATGCGGAAGCCAGATTCACTTAACAACCGTGTTACTAACTTAATAACTCTGTGATTCGCTTAACAACTGTGGCAAGGAAGGCCATTAAATGTAGCAAAATTCATTTAACAACTGTCTCACTTACCAACAGAAACTTTGGGCTCAGTTGTGGTTGTAAGTCCAGGACTTACTTGCCTCACAAATTTTAATCACAATACTTCTGTTATATCAAACAATAAATTACTTTTCTGCTTGCTCTAAAAACAGAATAAATATATTCAGATCAGGCAGTTCAATAACTACATTCACAT
The DNA here is from genome assembly GCF_028640845.1 of Ahaetulla prasina. Taxonomy (NCBI): domain Eukaryota; kingdom Metazoa; phylum Chordata; class Lepidosauria; order Squamata; family Colubridae; genus Ahaetulla; species Ahaetulla prasina. The sequence goes on along the minus strand of NC_080544.1, from coordinate 40,204,003 downwards.
CAGCTAATGGCAAAAAATGTTCTTCTGATAAAACATCAGTATACTTTACAAAGCTTTTCTTTAATATTTTGACTTGTCTACAATGTTTGTTATGTTTGTGTTTTAAGCAGATTCATCAACCATTTATTTGAATATTGAAAAGGTTGCCAGTTAGTTTTAAAGTCCTTCGGGAGAAGGGCGGTATACAAATTTAAATAATAAAATAATAATATACAAATTTAAATAATAAATAATAATAAAGGAAAAAATGAATAAAAAACAAAACCTCTTGTAACATTTTCAGTGCAACTTCTTCTGCAAAAGTAAACAATTATTGATTATTGGGAGTCACGCATAGTCATTGAGAGTCTGGAGACCTAGAAGTTTAATAAATTATTATTATTGTTGTTGTTATTAATATTATTTGGTACATTTTGAAGAAATGTATGTAAATTCTCATATGCAGCTTAGAAAAATTAAAAAGACAAACAGAAAAAGTTCTGTGATTCAAACTTCCTAAATAGCAGTAGCGGGTACAACTGCTAGGCCTAGGGTCAAATTGGCTGAAGAGAAGTGCCAGGAGAGCGATTGATTTATCACTGCTTGTGTGTACTGCCTAGTTCCCTTTCTGAAAGTGTACATCTGGCACTGAACAATAAAACAATGCACTTCTTTAGACACAGAAAAAAAAATTACATATTGACATAAATAGGTTAAATGATGTGTAGATAACCACACCCTTTTTCTAAGGAAGAAATAATTTTTCATGATAGGGAAAAAAGGAAAATGTTAAGTATGTAGGAAACTGTGTTAGTACACTCTGTATATGAACATTTGGTGCTAAAATTATTGTGGGAATTGAATTACAACAAGGGAATGACATAGCTGTTTATTAAGAGGCAATATATATTTAAATGCAATTTATTAAAATTATCACTGAAATACATTTAACCTAGGTAAAGTTACATATTTACCTTTTATATCTACCCAGATATAATATATTCTTCTAGCTAAATTACAAAATGTTTCAAAACGACTCTGTCCTATAACATATTTTATACTAATTATCCCCATGGCATTTTTCAGTTTGTAGGACACATGCACACAGATCTAAACTAATAAAATAACAGAGTTGGTGAGTTAAACCACAGTCAAATGATTGTGTCAAAAATGTAAGAATATAAGTGACAACTATGGAATAATTTTTAAAGAACTTTTGAGGAATAAGGGAAAGATTAATTTAACAAGACTTTGGACAAGAAAATTGTTTTCTATCATCTGGAATTTTTAAAGAAATATTGTTACTTATGATTTGTAACTGTATTAAATAGTGATTTTAGAGGCAGAGGAAGAATGTAAGAATTGAATAGTCTTTGTGATTTCAGGACTATTCCCAGAAAGAGGGATAAATTGGTGTGATTGACGACCGATTTAAGAAAGGATTCTGAATGGCTGCTTTCAGATTTATACTAAAGGTTTTAATAGAGAATTGTATTTATGTAAGAATATAAGTGACAAATATAAAATAACTCTTAAGGGTGTTTTGGGGAATGAGGGAAAGATTACAGATTAAGATGGGGAAGGAGGGAAATGAATATTGAAGAACTTAATAGGCTATTTCTTTATTTTCTGTTTTTCTTCTTTTCCCCACCCCCCTAAGAATATGTGAGGAATTTAAAATGTTTAGTGATAAAACTTCCAAGGAAATAGTAACAATAACCACCCCTCTCAATTTTTAAGCTGGCTTTTGTTTTTTACTGAGAATTGATGATATGGAAATTTCTTAAGCATATGTTACTTAGAGGCAGAGGAAGTTGATAAGAGGGAATAGTCTTTGTGATTTCAGGACTAATCCTAAGTAAGATGGAAATGTCTGTGTGATTGCATGACCGCTTTAAGAAAGGATCCTGAATGGCTGCTTTTAGATTTATACCAAAGGTTTTAAGATAGAATTATTTATGTAAGAATATAAGTGACAAATATAAAATAACTCTTAAGGGTGTTTTGGGGAATGAGGGAAAGATTACAGATTAAGATGGGGAAGGAGGGAAATGAATATTGAAGAACTTAATAGGCTATTTCTTTATTTTCTGTTTTTCTTCTTTTCCCCACCCCCCTAAGAATATGTGAGGAATTTAAAATGTTTAGTGATAAAACTTCCAAGGAAATAGTAACAATAACCACCCCTCTCAATTTTTAAGCTGGCTTTTGTTTTTTACTGAGAATTGATGATATGGAAATTTCTTAAGCATATGTTACTTAGAGGCAGAGGAAGTTGATAAGAGGGAATAGTCTTTGTGATTTCAGGACTAATCCTAAGTAAGATGGAAATGTCTGTGTGATTGCAGGGCAGTTTTTTGTAAGAGTTTTTAGATGGTCTGACTTCTGATTAAAAGTAATTTAGATATGTTAATTTGTGGAATTTAATTATTAATGAGGTTTTGGGGAATTTAAATATGGGGACTAGATTTCACTTAAACTTTAATTGTATGGAACACAATTTTTACTAGAGATGTGCAATAATTATTAATTTGAATGAAGGAGAAGGAAATATATTGTATAAAACATGGAATTTGAAATATGTTTAAAAATGTACCTGACTGATAACCTGTTCACAATTATGTTTTGGGCACCGGGGAACAGTTCCATAGGGAAAAAAATTTCCATGGACCAGGAGGATGTGGTTTCACATGCTACCTAGATCTCATGCATGCACCACTGAAGCTTTGCTTACTTGTGCTGCCCAGTTCTTAATGGACTGTGGACTGGGACTGGTTCGCAGATGAGAGTTGGGGACCCCTCGGTTAAAGTAAAAATAGCACAATGCATGGGTTAAAGTAAACAAGAATTATTAAAAAAATATTCTTAGTTAGCTTTTTAGTAATTCACCATTCAAATATTTGAAAACAACTTGGAACAAATAAGCATCATGGTTTAAAAGCAAATCTACATCTGTATATTCATTTATATACAATGCATCTCTTTATTCATTTATATACAATGCATTTTAAAAGACAATAGAGTAATTACAGAGAAGAGATCAGAGCAGCAAATAGCAAATTCCAAAACTCTTCAGCTGAAGAAGCTTCTTGGAAGAGAAGTGAAATGTCTTCAAAGAAAAAACAAAGTAGACAGGAATGAATGAATGAAGCCATAAGCCAATGATACCAATTATGGTACCAGGTGAATCTGCAAACTGCATCAACAAAAATCAGAATTTTCATTATCTAGAACAGTAACATCGTGTACATACAATGTATAAATGGATTGTTTGCATAGTAATATGTTAAAATTATGAAATACACCACAAACTAACCATTGGTGGGGTAGCAATGAGGGCTATGAAAAGATATTCAGGTGCTGTGATGTGTCTGTATCTACAGAATTGTGCAGGCAGTGGTTTTCTTCATGACATTCTATGGATGAAAAAGTTGGACTCTAAAAAGCAGGATAAGAAAGACCATTGATACCTTAGAACTTCAAAGATTTCTGAAAATAGTCTGGATAGCCAAGAAAATAAACAAATGGTTCATAAGAAAAACCTATCCAGAGTAATTACTAGAGGCCCAACAATCAGCCTCAAATTATTACATTACATGAAGGCCGTGTTCTCTAGAGAATATTATAATGCTGGGAAAGGTAGAAGTAAAGAGAAGAAGAGGACAATCAGCAGCAAGGTGAATGGTCTTCATTATAGTAGGGATGCATTCCTGATAGACCTGAAGGACTGGTTTGGGGAAACAGATATTCCTGAAGAATGAATATCTATATAAGCACTAAGAGTCAACACTGACTTGATGCATATAATAAACCAATAAGTGTTAATCTAGGTCACTAAAAAAGTAATACAGGTAGTCCTTGACGTACAACTACAATTGAGCCCAAAATTCTGTTGTTAAGTGAAATTTGTTAAATGAGTTTTGCCCCATTTTATCACCTTTCTTGCCACAGTTGTTAAGTGAATCACTGCAGTTCTTCAGTTAGTCACAGCTGTTAAGCGAATCTTTTTTTTTTATTTGCATTTATATCCCGCCCTTCTCCGAAGACTCAGGGCGGCTTACACTATGTCAAGCAATAGTCTTCATCCATTTGTATATTATATACAAAATCAACTTATTGCCCCCCAACAATCTGGGTCCTCATTTTACCTACCTTATAAAGGATGGAAGGCTGAGTCAACCTTGGGCCTGGTGGAACTTGAACCTGCAGTAATTGCAAGCAGCTGCTGTTAGTAACAGACTGTCTTACCAGTCTGAGCCACCACAGGCCCTGGCTTCCCCATTGACTTTGCTTGTCAGAAGGTCTCAGAAGCTGATCACATGACCCCCAAGGCACTGCAACTGTCATAAATATGAGTCAGTTACCAAGCATCTGAATTTTGATCATGTGACCATGGGGATGCTGCAGTGGTTGAAAGTGTGAAAAACGGTCATAAGACACTTTTTTCAGTGGCACGGTAACTTTGAAAGATCACTAAATGAATTGTCGTAAGTCAAGGATTACCTGTAGCGTTTAAATTACAAACCTGCATGACATTTCAATTTTGGCTACTAGTTATATACTTGCACAACCATTATTTCGCACAGAAATTATTTTCAAAAATAAATAGGTTTCCCAGAAATCCTAATGCAAAAACATGGCAAAAGGAAATTTAGTATTTAATGTTGTTTTGCAGCAGAAATGTACTATTTTTTTAGGATCTCACTTAGAATGGTCTCTTGTACCTTATCAAAGAAGACAAGAATTGTTTAAATAGGAAAAGGCCAAAACTAGTATGAATATTGCCAACTCCTGCAAATTTGAAAATAATCTAAATGATTTTTTTTTTATACAGCAAAAGTAAGTTAAAAAAAACTTTAAGAAATTACTGTAAAATGATTATTCTAGCAAGCACAGAACACTGGTTTCCAAATAACAGAATATAATTAAAAGTTAGATTTCTCTGGCCAATTATAAGCTAAGTAAAGCTACAGGTATTGGTAAACCAGAATGCATTTTAAGATTCTAAAGGATTTTAAAAAGCAAGATAAACCTACTAATAATTAATTCAAATATCACACATTTGAATTCTCATAATATTTTCCTTAAATTTCCATTGAGAAAGAACAGCCATAATATCTGGTCTCTGATAATGAAAATACATAATGATTTCAGATATGTATATTAACTTAGATAAACATGTGGCAAGTATGAAAGTGGCAGGAAAAAAAATCCAAAACAAAAATATTGCATGTTAACAAAAAGGGTCATCACCACAAACGTATTTCTTCGTTTTGTGTGTCACATTTATCTGTTCAGGTTTAGCATTATGTAAGTCCATCTTTAAGCTTAAAAAATGTCCTTGAAAAAAGCCAATTCAACCATCCAGCATAAAGCATCGGGATAGGGCAGTGACGGCTAATATTTTTGTCCTCGCATGCCAAAAGCGGGGGGAAGCGCAGGGGGGGGTGTTGCATCACACATGGCCACACCCATAATTCAATGTGCCCTGCCCCTCTGTGCATGCGCACGTGACCTCCCCACATGACCACTTTTGTCATGTTATAGCATGGTGGGCCCGGTAGGCCCGCTTTTCGCCCTCCCCAGGCTCCAAAGACTTTCTTGGAGCCTAGGGAGGGCAAAAACACCTTCCCCAAACTCGGAGGTGCTTCAGGGGCCGGAAATGGCCCATTTTTCGAAGACCCAAAAATCAGTTGGCATACCAGAGCTGAGCTAGGGCAATGCTCATGTGCCCACCGATATGGCTCTGCATGCCACCTGTGGCACGCGTACCATAGATTCGCTATCACGGAAATAGGGACTAGGAACATTTTCAAAGGCTGAGCGTACCCCATAATCTTCCAAACATTATTTTGGTCTCATAGCATGACATTAAATGTAATATAATGAACACAGAAAGATTTGAAATTACAGTATGCATTTGACAGAGATAGCTATAAACAGAATGTGCAATAGGAATGTAGAGTACATATAATATAGGGGTGTCAAACTTGATTTCATTGAGGGCCACATCAGGGTTATGGTTGATCTTGGAAGGTCAGGAGGGTGACTGGGATGTGTGTGGTCATGGTGGGTGTTTGACCCAGGCTCAAAATGTGCTTTTTCCCTTCTCGGCTTTCTTTCCACAGTATTCCCCGGCCTCAGCAGCACTCAGCCATCCAAAAACGGCAGTGCAGAGGCCCCGCAAACCCTCCCCCCTTGGCCCATTTTTGGCCTACCTGGCCTCCAGAAGCACTCTGCCAGCCAAAAATGGGCCGCACACAGCCCCACTGCAGCCTGCTTTGGCTGGCAGAGGCACCAGGGGCCAGTTCTTTGATATTTCCAGGCTGACCTGTGGGCCAGATTTAAGCACCCTGTGGGCTGGATCCAGCCCTAAACCCTTGAGTTTGACACCCCTGATATAATACATTGCCTTTCTCTTTGCAATTAAAAGTTAACATGTTAATACAGAAAGAACTAACTTGGAACAAGGCTGTAGGAGAAAACCAGGCTGAACCCAAGGGAGGGATCAAACAGATCATCAATCTCAGGTCCCTTTATGCCCAGAAGAGAACTAAGTCCAGCCCACCTTGAATTCCATTGACTCTTATATATCGCCAATTTGCTTTGACTGTTAGTAGATCAGATTCTTGTAGAGAGCTTAAGCTTGCAATAAATCTTTATATTCATTTGAACTGCCTGGATTTCCTGATTTGCCCATGCTTGACAAAGGCTTTGTTTTGTTTTGTAATATGTGCCAAGACGTAGTATGCATGATAAGATTATAGAAGAATCTCTAAATCAGTGTAAGCATAAATCACAAATCCAATATGGAGTAGTAAGAATCCCAAATAAGATACCATTTGGCCATGGCATTTCCTATTTCAGTTATTGTTCAGTAAGTAGAAGCATTTTATAATTTTGGCTGATCCAAAAAAAATAAAAAATAAAAAAAACTAAGAGGAATAGGACCACTTAGTTTTTGGATAAAAGAACACCCAAAAATCTCAGTAATATACAATCTCAGGAATGTATATGAGAATATACATTCTCACTTAACAACCATTCAGAGTTCTGATTGACTAGTTCAGGGCTACTTACAACCTGGATTTGAACTTCTGATGCTGCACCAAGTCACATAATTGTATTTTGGGAGCTCAGTAATTGGACTTCATTCACAACCATTTACAGGATCTTGTGATCATGTGACCATAATTTACATATTTTGATGGAAACCAGTATTTATCATCAGTTTCTGGCAAAAAAAAAAAAAAAAGCTCATCGTGGGCAATGGATTCACCCGCAATGACCCCTGCAAAAAGGTCGTAAAAGCAGGTGTGCAGTCACATGATGATCTGCTTAAAAACTAGAGCAGGGGTCTGCAAACTTGGCTCTTTTAAGACTTGTGGACTTCAACTCCACAACAGATGGCTGACGAACTCTGGGAGTTGAAGTCCACAAGTCTTAAAAGAGGCAAGTTTGCAGACCCCTGAACTAGAGCAACTTACACCTGTAATTACAGAATCAATTATAATTGTGTCAAGAACAACCCATAGATTAAACCAGAAATTTAAAAAAAAATCATAGAAAAATCTCTTCCTTGCGTTGCCATGTAACCTGGTCAGGAATTTAGTTCAGCCCAAGAAAGTTTTTAGTTATTTTTCCATTTTAGGTATCAACATTAGATTTGATATCCAGTGAGAATGGGTAACAGGAATAATGCAAATGCAACTGATACTAGAATATATGAGAATATTATTTCTTAGTAATATTTAGAAAATATTTTAAAAGCAATGGTATAAATTAGCTTGGTGAATGTCAGCATTTCACCTGAATGTTTTTTTAAAAAAATCTATCTACCTGAAAGGGATATCTTAGGTATTTTTGCCAATTCTCCTGTTTCACTGTAATTGAGGAAGTTGAAAATTATGCAAAGGAATATAAAAAATATTACTACTTATAATAGGAGGGTTCAGAAAGAAAGACATGAATTTTAGAATTCACATTTTAAAATAACTCTCACACAAAAATGTGCATAGAAACCTGTTCAAAAAAAAAATCACTCGCACGGTTTCTTTTCTCTATCATAGCTAACAGAGCAAGCAAGATAGCGTTCTGTAATCCCCCCCCCAAAAAAAAATATATAAAAAGCATTTAAAAATACAATGTGCAAAAGGGGAAGGGATCAACTGAGCTGGGAGGATGGAAGGCTGGAGGTTTCAAACCTCCTCTCTCAAAAGCCCCCTAACTCTTTTCACCTTGACCCCACCTGTTGCAATACAGCTGCTTGGTTTTTACTGCTGCCATCACCTATCAATGTGTCACACTTGGCATCTTTCCCCAGCCCCATTATTTAAAAGAAATTGGCTTCCTTCTCTAAGGCAGAGAGTTATGTAAGAAGATAGTTCAGCCCATTATCCACCCACCCTCATTCCCCAATTTAGGAGAGAAATCAATCACGCAACCTAAAATATATGATAGACTACCTGAAACTTGATTTACAAAAATGCATGCAATGCCATCCACTATAATCAATAATAATAATAATAATAATAATAATAATAATAATAATAATAATAATAATAATAATAATAATAATAATAATAATAATAATAATAATTTAATTTGTATACCGCCCTTCTCCCGAAGGACTCAAGGCGGTGAACAGCCAAAATAAAATACAAAAGAAACAATACATACAATACTAAAAAACAACCCTTAAAAAACTTATTCAAATGGCCAAATTTAAAATGTAATAACACCCTATAAAATTGACAGAAATTTCAAACCCATAAAATCAAATTAAAAGTTTTAAAAATCAAGCCAGTCCAGCAAGGCGGAATAAATAGGTTTTAAGTTCGCGGCGAAAGGTCCTAAGGTCAGGTAGTTGTCGAAGTCCAGGGGGAAGTTCGTTCCACAGGGTAGGAGCCCCCACAGAGAAGGCCCTCCCCCTGAGGGCCACCAGTCGACATTGTTTGGCTGACGGCACCCTGAGGAGTCCCTCTCTGTGAGAACGCACCGGTCGTTGGGAGATAGAGGACGGCAGTAGATCAATATGCTAGGGTGGGAGTTTTATTTATAAATTAGTTTTCAACTCTCAAGAAGTTAATACAAACAAAATAAAACATCTTAGACACAATCTAACATTAGGCATAATGCCTTTCTTGTACAAACTGGTAAGAACAAGAAGGCAATAAAATTGAAGTAGCATACAGACAAATAAAAATTCTCCTTACTGTAGGTAAACCTGGTTACTTATTTCTTCCTAAATAGAATCCTCCTGAAGCAAAAAAAAAAAAAAAATCCGCTGATACACCCCACTAGTTTTCCCAGCTCAGATACAATAACTTCTTCTGTTCCCTGGAGTTCTGCCTCTAGTCTTTTAAAGCTTTATCCTATCCTGGAGAGAGAGTGATTGGGTGATCTGGCAAAAACATCTCTGCCTACTAAGTGACAAACAACATCTTTTCCGGTTGGACTGAAATTCAGACACTGGGTGGCTGTCAGTGAATGCAGATGGACGTCTGCATCCTGCACATACACTTACAACGAAACTGAACCTTCATCCTGACAACTCCCCACCATTCTCCACCGAAAGTGCCTTATACACTGTAAGCCGCCCTGAGTCTTCGGAGAAGGGCGGGGTATAAATGTAAACAACAACAAAAAAAGACCAGGAAAATGAAATTTCAGTACTAAGAGATCCTTATATTTTTACAGCTGTAATATTCACATTCAACTCTAGAATGCTAGAACAGTTCTCTGAACAATATCTTCCAAAGCTGCATGAGATTGCGCCCATGTATTCACAAGAATAATGTACACAGATACTCAGCTTATTGTCCTGGGAATCCAGAAAAAAGATGAATTAGGTATATAAGCTACTGCATATATGCAGGTAGTGCTTTAAAACTTGTATGGCTTCAAATAGCTTCATTTTCTATCTATTTTGTTCACATACTTAAGTCTGCTTATAAGACAAAAATGTAAGTCTGCTTACAAGACTATTCAGCCACCTGTACTGAGAGGGCCTTCTTCTGCCTACCTCTATTGTTGTCCATTGAACAGAACAATAGCTTTCAATCTCAACAGCATGGAAACTAGCAAAATATCTTTAAATCTTCCTTGTTGTTTGTCACTATTCAATCCTAGCTGTCTAAGGTTGATTTATTGAACCAAGTAAGACCTATATACAATATATTTCTAAATAAAGAACTCTGGTTCTATGTGTTAAAATAGTCTACCTTAATACATAGATCTAGTTTGACCAACCTCCTGCTTCTTAAAGTGTGTTTCTTAACCAGTGTTATGAAAACACCTGAGATGGCTCAAGACTCTCTCAAGGGTCAGTGAAATCAAAATTATTTGCCAGAAGATTGAAGATATTTGCAAAAGAATTAAACAATGTAACTCCTTTCACATTTATTTTTTATTTGTTAAAATAAATTGGATTTTTATGAACAATATTTATGTTAATATTTAATAGGTTTAATATTATTATATTTACATGTCAATAATTGTTCTATAAATGGATCCTTTTTAATTTTTAGCACAGTAGATATTGATAAATATGGCCCCCACATACAAAAACTCTTTTGGGGGCCTCCATCTTTTTCAAAAAGTAGAAAGGAGTCCTGACAGAAAAAAGCTTAAGAAACATTGTTTGGGATTTTATTTACTTATTTTATTTGTTTTATTTACTTATAATTGTGTACCTTTCTAATTTCTTTATAATCTGCTTTCAGCCTTTCTTAAACTGTTCCTTGTAATTTGTTTTGTTGGCTTACTTGGTTATTTCTGCACTTTTATATTGCTAATGGTTGCACGTTACTGTTTGAGCTGTAGAGCAAGAGATCACTCACTGATGGGATCAAATTTACCAGCGTCCTATCTCTGGTAAGACTAAAGGGTGGTGACAAATACAGGGAGAAGGAAAAAAGAAAGTATAGATTGCCAATGAGTTGAAGTACACAAAAATGGCTGATTTGTTTTCTATAACTGAGTTCACATAGTCCAAAATACTTCCAGGTGATACAGCCTACACCTTCACTGAAGATACAATAAGCCATGGGACATAACATGTGACCTAGAATGTGCCTAGATACAGCTGCAAATTCCTGGTGACAATTCCCCTGGGCACGAGAGTGAGAAAAATGTATCACTGCAATTGCATTGCAGCTGTATTGAGTTTGCCCCAGGTCATCTATTACATCTTCCATGTGACTACAAGCATGTGGTTAAGGACAGGCCAAGCTGCATTAAATGCAAGTCTTTTGGGCCATACACTGATCCAGATAATTAAAAAGAAAAATCCAGTTCACATACTAAACTCCTTCACCTAAGATAATAATACAAAATAAAATGCATACATTTTTTTAAAAATGTGCAAAAGAAACAAGTGGATTATTTTACCATTCATATTAAAAACAAGGCACCAGGAAACATACTGTTTGTCAAAATATATATATCATGCCTGCACATGCAACAAAACAGACTGTTGTACCTGTTAATCATAACATACATACATGTATTTCCAATTCTAGCAAATGTATATCAGGCTGATATATTCCAAATATTCTGATTACTACAGTAATAGCAAAATGCCTTTGGTTTATCATCCACTAGACTCCTTGCATAATTAAAATTAAAGGAATATTTCAGTTAGCACACATACTGTCAACATCATAAGCTATAAATCCCCAAAGAAGTTTCAAGTCTTTTTAATATGCATAGTCCTTTTTTAGGATTTGAAAACTAACACTAATTCCAAGTATAGTTCCAGTGTAAGTGGATTGTATAGAACACAATATAAGTTAATGGAATATTACTCCAGCTAAAATTGCTATTGCCATTTGCATATACCAAACAAGGATTCAGGGAACACTGGAAAAAGTATCTTCTGAATCACTGGATAGAGAATGCCAGCCAAAACAAGCAATATCACATTTCAAAATAAACCAGATTTTTTTTTTAAAGGTTATATTTTAATATAACATATTTACATATTAAATATTTTAACTTCTTATAAAATATTAAAACTTGATTATCTTTGAATGTAAATCAGGTGTATGTTTTTGGAACTACAAATACAGCTTTTTCTTAAATAATCACAAGTTTGGTTGTTAAGTTAATAGTATAATAGTACATAAGCAGGATAGTTACCTTCTATTCTGAGTCAATGCCTCTACTAAATAAATTGAATTAAAGGAGAGTTTTTTATGTACCGTATATACTCGAGTATAAGCCGAGTTTTTCAGCACATTTTTTGTGCTGAAAAACGTCCCCTCGGCTTATACTCGGGTCTATACGGCTTATACTCATGTTTTTTTTTTTTTAAGCCCCTCGGCTTATACTCGAGTATATACGGCTTATACTCGAGTTTTTTTTTTTCTTTTTTTCACATTTTACCGGACTGAAGCCCTGCCGGTGCAGTGAGAGGGCGGGGCGGGGGAGCCGCCAGCCTTCTCAGCTGAGGGAGGGAGGGTTTCCCCAACCGGTAGGTGCCTCATTTCCCACCCTCGGCTTATACTCGAGTCCCCAGTTTACCCCAGTTTTTGGGGTAAAATTGGGGACCTCGGCTTATACTCGGATCGGCTTATATTCGAGTATATACGGTAAATCAAGAACCAATCTTATTATTTTTTATAAACAATATTTAGACTTAGCCTATCACACACAGGCATTTCATTGTCATCAGATGAAAATAAACTGATCTAATCTTCCAAGTAACTTATCATACCTCTGATCTACCAGTCATGGACATTTAATTTTGCTTGCCACTTTGTTTTGTGAAGGTGGGACTGGACCAAGGCACAGTGAAGCTGAAAGGAACAACACTGGGGAAAAAAAACAGAAGACAAAATGGTCCAATACGCAGCTTCCTATATTTCCATATTTAATGTTACAAAGTACCTCAGGTGTTGTTGAAAGAAAAATTATGTAAGATTTATACAATTAAAGGAAGGGATATTGACCTCACTATAAGAGTGCAAATAAATGGATTAATGGTCAAAATGCACTATTCTATATGGAATAGTAGGAAATGTGATTTAAATAAGTAAAGTTGAGAATAAACGGAAGATTTAGTAAATGATTCAACACCTAGCAGGGGATTCAGACAATGATATGTGATATTCCGCTTTGGTTTTTTAAAAAGATGTTTAGAAATAAATGTATAAGGAATGCTTTTAGTAATAGTAAAGGGATATTGATTAAGGACATGAATGTGTGTCTTTTATATGCAGGTGAAGCTGTGTTGTTGTCTATGAACCTGAATGATTTCCAGTGAATGTTAGACAGAATGTATAATGCAGCTAGGAGTAAGGCTCTGAAAATAAATGCATAAAAAACCAAAGTAGTTGTGTCTAAAAGGAAAAATGAAGTAGAATAGCAGGTAGATTAATTAGTATATTTAGGATGTTTTCTAAATATGTAGAACTGGATGTAGAAATATTAAGGCATGCAAATAAAATTAAGTATCTCATTCTGGGGAAGAGTATTCATTAAAAAAAAAAAGGTTGATTCTTCCCACTTTGTTATAAAAGAACTAAACTTACAATGTAGATTCACTCCTCTGCTCAGCCTAAAAATTTGTAATTGTATTATAAATGCAACTTAAGGAATCCATACAGTTTAAGAGGTTGGAAAGAGCACTTGAAGTTTTAACTATACATCAGAAGAATTTTACAGGAAGCCATAATTATGACCTGGCAATATTATTTGACTACATAAGTACATAGCAGGGTTAGAAACACTATCATCATCATTTCATAGCTGATATATATGAGGCAGGGAAACCTAATTTTGGTGACATATAATCATTTTCCGAAGTCTTTGATTAAGAGTTCAAACCTGAACTTTTTAATGCAATATCGCCTGAAATACTAGGCAGAGATTGTAAAGAGAAGTTTTATTCTCCTGTTTGGGATTAGAATATATAATAACAGAGATGGGAGGGACTTTGTAGGTCTTCTAATCCAACCCCCTGCTCAGGCAGGAAACCCTGTACCAGGGGTGTCAAACTGGCAGTCCAAGGACCAGATGTATCACACACAGGCCACGCTCACCCCAGCTCACTCCACAAAAGGAGAAATGTCACAATATATCACATGATGGCAATGTGATGCTGCGAGTTTGACATCTGTGCCCTATACTATTTCAGAAAAATGGTTGTCCAATCTCTTCTTAGTTTTAGAGCATTCACAACTTCTGGAGGCAAGTTGTTCCACTGATTAATTGTTCTAACTGTCAGGAAATTTATTCCTAGTTCTAGGTTGTTTTTAGATTCTGAGAGTAATCTAGTAAAAAGTAATCTAGATTGCTAGATTACTTTTTAGTAGTCTTATTAATCCAGGCAAAAGTAAAGCATATAAGCAGGGAAGGAATACACATACACATAGGCTTACTCGTACATTAATACAGTGAAGAATTTGATTAAATTATCTATAATTCAACACACACACATACACCCCTCCAAAAAACAAAGCTTCATATATATCTTCAGTTGAAGGACTCTAATTGGCTTGGATGGTAACTATTCCTTTTTAGCCTTTTAATTAATGAGAATGCCTTGCCTATAAACAGAACCTGTTAAGATACAATTTAATTTTTTTTGCCACTTAACTTCAATGCCCCCCAAGATGTCCTGTCCTCATATCTCCCATGCATCTTTTTATATAAACTAATATGATCTACAACTTATTTTAAGATCCAGGACAAGTGTTAACTTCTAAAACACACACAGTTTGTGTTCTTGAAAAGGGTAAGAAATACTGACCTTGCAATTTTAAGGTACACATGCTAGAGTATGTACCTTTAAGAAATATATTTTGTACATTCGGTATATAACACTGCACTTTTCTTCTACTTGGATATAATTTTAAAAGAAAATATATCTTAACCCCTATTTATTTTTAAATGATGGTAAAATATTTAATATGCCCAAAATGTAAGATATGAAGTAACAAACACATCTGTCAACTCATATCATCAAACAACACTTATTGTGCAGCCATAGTTATTTTTAGTTCCAACTCACTGAGAATCCTAGACAAGATTTTCAATTATTATTTCATGCACAGATAGCCTCATTCAGGTCTTCTGTCTCACTGGAAAGGGTACAGAACAGGTTTCTTAGGATCTTATTCAAAGTCCCATGCTGTGTCTCAAATGTGATTCTACATTGCCGTGTGACACATGTTTAGAATTGCAATATTGCAGGCTGAATCTGCTCACAGTCAGAAGTTCGATACAGACCGTATCAAACTTGACTCTTCTATCCTTCCAAGGTCAGTAAAATGAGGACCCTGATTGCTGGGGTCAATTTACTGATTCTGTAATCCTAAATGCTATTGCTATTACTAAGTGCTATTGCTACATTACAAAGGTGGCATGTTGTACCTTGATGAAGGTATTTTTTTCTTTTTCTTTTATGTACACTGAGAGCGTATGCACCAAAACAAATTCCTTGTGTGTCCAATCACACTTGGCCAATAAATTCTATTCTATTCTATTCTATTCTGTTCTATTCTATTCTATTCTATTTAGTGTCTAGAAACATATTTTCCCATAATGGACTAAACTATTCTTCTTCCTAGCCAATCTAATTCCTTAGGTCCCTCGCAATAAATTCATTTCTTCCTAGGAGCTAAGGTGATATATGAAAAACTGGGACTTTTTTTTTTTTTTGCTTTAACCCAAGGGTACATGTTGGGACAAGAGCATACAGCAGAAACAATTACCGTATATACTCGAGTATAAGCCGAGTTTTTCAGCACGTTTTTTGTGCTGAAAAACGTCCCCTCGGCTTATACTCGAGTATATACGGCTTATACTCGAGTTTTTTTTTTCTTCTTTTTTTCACATTATACCGGATGGCGCAAACTTGGCGGGCTTTTGCATTAGCGCGGGGAAGCCCTGCCGGTGCAGTGAGAGGGCGGGGCGGGGGAGCCGCCAGCCTTCTCGGCTGAGGGAGGGAGGGTTTCCCCGACCGGTAGCTGCCTCATTTCCCACCCTCGGCTTATACTCGAGTCCCCAGTTTACCCCAGTTTTTTGGGGTAAAATTGGGGACCTCGGCTTATACTCGGATCGGCTTATATTCGAGTATATACGGTAAGCAATGTTTCAAGGATATCAATATTCAAACAGACTTGTCTGTCCACAAAGACTAATTTTTGGAATACCTTGCACTCCTTACACACCTGCTAGATATTTAAACTAAAGCCATGTTTTAAAATTTGGGAGAGTCCCTAAACTTTAATATGGTTCAGTGGGTTTCTGTCAGTATTTTTAGACCAGAGATATAAAGGGATTCCATTAAATCCAGACACTGCTCATATGGTGAAGGAGTCATAAACATCTCCAAATATGCCTTACTGTATTGTTCATTTTATGCCAATACTCTCCATGAGTTGCTAATTCCACACCTAATTAAATATCCTGGCCAATCTGATCAGTTCTGTTTAAATCTCTTACTCTCAAATTAAAATGACTCAATTTCCTAATGTGTTGGCGAATTCTGTCATCTAATATGTAAGATGCACAGCAGTTTGACTGAAAAATCTGTTACTTAACTAGCTAATCCATGTCAATTTTATGCATCCAAGTGTTTTATGGACTGGTCATTGGCTTCAATAAAGATTTGATACTGATATTCTTGAATATGGCCCCCAATCACATAGTGCTGTACTTGCTATCTGTACTTGTACGGCCAAATCTAAAATGGAATTAATGTCTCTAATTATCTCTGTAGATGACCCACCCATGTAGAGATTACATATTCTCACCCACATACAATAAATAGTAAATAATATCAATACAATAATAAACTAATATAAAGGCTCTGGAAGTGGCAAGCAGTAGAATGTAAGTAAAATAATCCTTCAAAAGAAATGATATTAAACAAACTGTATAATATCAAATCAGTGATATCTGTTGTAGGGAGTTAGCAAGGAAATTAGCTGTAAAACTAGCAATTATTTTGGAACAGCAGTGAGAAAATTCAAAGATCCCAAACAACTGGGGAAAGGTAATGGATGAATTGCATTATAAGGAAGGATTAAAAGAGATTAAATCCGTATAACTTGGATAAGCGTCAAACAAAGCATGAATATGAAAAATACTTCAAAGGAAAACCAGAAAAATAATAATAATTATGCATATCATACAAGGATGGGGCGGGGGGGGGGAATAAGGATTTCAAAATGCATGGGAAGTTTCCATGATGATGCCAAACTATTTGATACATTTTATTGGCCAACATAATTGAAATTAAACTGCAATATAAAAAATATATCATATAAGAAAGACCATCAGATTGGATAGTCCGAATATAAAAATACAGAACTGCAAAAACATGAGATGCAAAATGTGCATGGGGTAATTTAAGACATATGATACTTAGGAGACTGTTTGAGTTATAGGTTTTCTAAGTAGCTTCCCAGTATGCAAATAATAATGGGGACTGATAAGAAAGGTAATTTTTTACATAATCATTCCAAAACTATGTAAGGAAAAGATACCAGTTATCATAAAAAACCCGATGTGATATTAAAGAAATCAGAGCAAAATAGGAATACATTAATAGAATGAAGATAAAGTACAGGTAATCCTCAATGTACGACCACAATTCAGCCCAAAATTTATGTCGTTAAGTGAGAAATTTGTTAAGTGAATTTGTCCCATTTTTTCTTGCCACATTTGTTAAACAAATCACTGCAGTTGTTAAATTAGTAACATGGTTGTTAAATGAATCTGAGTCCTCCATTGACTTTGCTTGTCAGAAGGTCCTGAACACTGCAACCATCATATGAGTCCACCATATGAGTCTGTTGCCAAGCATCTGAATTTTGATCCCCTGACCATAGAGGTGCTGCAATGATCATAAGTGTGGAAAATGACGATAAGTCACTATTTTCAGTGCCATTGTAACTTTGAACAGGCACTAAATCAGCGGTTCTCAACATGTGGGTCGTGACCCCTTTGGGGGTCGAATGATGATTTGCCAGGGCTCGCCTAAGACCATCGGAAATATGGGAAGTATACTTGTGAGTCGAAGAATCGCGCTCCAATGGTTGACTCCACAAGCCAGCTGCAGGCTCTTCAAATCGCTAGTCGAATTCGGCTACAGGCGTGATGAATTAAAAAAGAGAGAAATCTTTGCTCTGATGTCTCCCTCTCAAGCCAGCCGCAATCACTCCCAATCACTAGCCTAATCTGGCTTCAGGCACGATAAACTTAATAGGGGAGGTGTCTCCGCTTTAATGCCTCTGTCCTCAAGGCAATCGCAAGCAGTTCAGATCGCTAGCCAATACGGCTTCAGGCACAATAAATTCAAAATGAAAATAATTTTACGGTTGGGGTCGCCACCACATCGTGGGGAATTGTATTAAAGGGGTCGCCACATCGTGGGGAATTGTATTAAAGGGGTCGCAGCACTATAAAGGTTGAGAACCACTGCACTAAATGAACTGCTATAAGTTGAGGACTATCTCTATAGCTACTACGTTTTAGCTGCTCTATAGCTACTACGTTTTAGCTGCTGTAAGTTGACAAAAAATGTGTATAGATAACAAGTACCGTATTTTTTGGAGTATAAGACGCACCTTAGTTTTTGGGGAGGAAAATAAGAAAAAAGCTGATTGGCAGGTGGATCGGCCTCCTGGAATACCTCCAATCAGCTGTTCCCAGAGGTGAATTTTAGCAACAGGTTCCTTAGTTGCGACTCTGTGCCTTGCTTTTTTTTTTTTTTGCTTTTTTTTTTGCTTTTTTTTCTGCCTCTGAAAGTTCTGAAACTCTGCTTCAGAAAAAACTTTTGTCAGCCTCTGAAGCTCTGTTTGGGGAGTTCTTTTCTGAGCTTCGTTTCTGATGCTTTTTTCAGCATCTGAAACTTTTGTTTGAGAGGCTGGGCGGGGCTACATTCAGAATATAAGACGCACCCACATTTTCACCCTCTTATACTCCGAAAAATATGGTAATCCTGATTTGCAGAAATCAATTTAATAATTTCATTGCCATATTAGTTACTTATAATTTCTATGAAAGTTCACCAATAATTTGCCAAGTATCTGTTTCTGTCCATTGCAGGCCAATTTTATAAATCTGTTTTTAAATTCCTGTTCAACGATGCTAACCTAAAATGACATCTGGTGGATAATATTAACATGGCAAGAACTAGTAAGTCTCAGACTGTAAGCTTGATGGCTGACTGAGTGATCTGAAATTTATTCCAGTTTGAATCCAACTGATATACCGTAAGTAGCCATGATAGCATAACAAATTGAAAAGAAATTTGTAGCTTCAATGCATGCTTGGATTAAAGACTGTCCAAATTCAATATTATTATGAAAAACTGTTAAGAGGGAGAAAGCAAGGTAAGAGTTCAATACGGATAACTACTTAAATGCTATTGATTTAAATGAAACAGAAGTGCATTGGTGGATTATAGCTAAATATATGTTAATAAATAATAGGAGAATATGGCGAGCAAAATAGTTGGGAACTTAAGTATTATGGCACAGATCAATAAGCCAGAGTCTTCAAATGTCAAACTATATCAGATTCCCCCCAAACCTCTCCAAATAAAACACAAAACTATACACAGACTTGCAAAATTAATTAAAACATACCCAAATCCACAGTGTATTTGATATATTTGATATATTTTCCTACCAAATAGGAAACATCAACCTTACTAAACTCCATTAACAAAAGCCTATGAAAGGATTTGATCCATGTTTTTTTAAAATATATCATGATTAAAATAAATAATTTTTAAACCTATTGAGATGACTTTGGGCCAGGCACACAGTATCAGACCAGTCCATCACACAGGGTGGTTGTTGTTGTGGGGAAAATAGAAGGAGGAAGAAGTATCCGGAATGTTTGCTACCTTGAATTATTTATAAAAATAGTAAAGGCGGAATAAAAACAAATAAAAAATTCTCCCCAGACCCCTTTTTACAGATTGGCTCACAATTTTTCCAACCTAAAGGAGGACAGAAGTATGGAACATAGTTAACCACAACTATCGCTTTGTCTTTTCCTATAGTCTCCCTCAAACATATTTTGCCTCTATAGAAAGAGATATGCTAATATCGTCTCAGCAGTCAGCAAGTCCCCTAAAACAAGACTTCAGATTTCACTGCCCCAAGCCTGCAATTAAAGAAATCTACAATAGAGAGATAAGTTCTATCTATAAAGAAATAGAATCTTATGTGTTCATAAGGACTGCAGACAATACATTTGAAAATTTTGAAATAGAAAGATAAACAGGCCATTATCACAAAATATGAAACATAAAAAATAATGCTTAGCTTCATGTATTAATTGAAGTATCTTATACAGATACAGTCACTTTTGGTTTAAGTGACAAGCATTACCAACACACCGTTCTGATCTCTATCATATCTAAGAAATTAAAAATTGCTGCTGTCACCACTTACTGTAGCTACACTGAGTAGCTACTACATTTCCATGGTGTTAAATTGAACCCTACATTCTACTGAAAGTAAGCCATCCAGAATCTGATCACTGCTTCAATGTCTTGGAAGGTTTTGCATATCCAGAAATAAATAATAGGATAGAAATATAAAAACAAATCATATATTACCTCATTTGCATGACAGCTTATGCACCTGAAAGAAAATTCTGTTCCAGCAATTAAATTCATATAGCAGCCAGTTACGAATCTGAATTTTTTGGTGCCAAAAATTAGTGAGATGACATTTTAAAATATTGGCATTTGTGTTAGGATATGGTTTCACATTCTGAGCTCCTTGACCTGAGAAACATCCAATCCAAAAGAAAATGCGAGTGACGCTAGCTTTTCATACAGACAACCATATGAAGAGAGAGTAACCATTAGATAAATCAAGATTCATCAGGACCCAATTAAATTTATATATATAATGACACATCTGGCCCATTGCCCACCAGTTTGACAACCGTAAGGAATGAATATATATATAATTTTCGTAGGTTTTCACAGGTATAGGTATGTAGGTCTTGGCATATTCGGGTCTTTTCCCGTGTAAGGTTGAGAGTATCTTGGCGACATTTCGACAAGGTCTCACTCATCAACTTCAGGCTGATGCTTTTGGTTCATGTTTGTGCGACCAAAGTGTGGTCGGAGCTGCCGTCTCTCTATAAATACTGGTGGGGAGGTGGGGAGTGTTGCTGTGAGCGGTTTGGTTGGCTGTGTGGTTGCATCTTGATTGGTAGATGGAGTGGGTGTTTGCAGATTGGTCTGCAAAAATTAAGATTTTACAACATATAGAATTCATTTCTAAATTGGTTTTAAAGTGCCTTAAATTAAAGTGTTTACATACAAGTAATCTTCACTCCCCCCGCTTAATGGATCACTGCCTTGTCACGGGGAAGGGGCTTGCATAGCTCAACGAAGCTATGAACTATGCCATGCAGGGCCACCCAAAACAGACAGGTCACATAGCAGAGAGCTCTGACAAAACACAATCCACTGGAGAAGGAAATGGCAACCTACTCCAGTATCTTTGCCATGAAAACCCCGTGGACAGTACCAAAAGGAAAAAATATATGATGCCGAAAGATGAGCCCCTCAGGTTGGAAGGTTTTCAATATGCTACTGGGGAAGAGCAAAGGGCTAGTACTAGTAGTGCCAGAAGGAATGAAGTGACTGGGTAAAAGCCAAAAGGACACTCAGCTGTGAATGTATCTGTATCTGTGAATGTATGATGAAAGGAAAGCCCAATGCTGTAAAGAACTATACTCCATAGGAACCTGGAATATAAGATCCATGAATCAAGGCAAGCTGGACATGATCAAACAAGAGATGACAAGACAAACATTGACATCTTAGGAATCAGTGGACTAAAATGGACAGGAATTGGTGAATTTAATTCAGATGGCCATCAGGTATACTACTGTGGGCAAGAATCCCTCAGAAGAAATGGAGTAGTCTTCATAGTCAATAAAAGAGTAGGAAAAGTTTTACTGGGATACAATCCAGTGGTGGGTTGCTACCAGTTCTCCCCGGTTTGAGAGAGCCAGTAGCAGAAATGTTGATTGAGAGCAAACCAGTTTGCTCTGGCCATCAGCTAGGCCCACCCACCCACCCCCTATATCTACCTTTATTGCTTCATTTTTAGCCCAGCTGAAAGACACAGCAGATTGTCATGCCTCAGTTGTTCTGGAATTCAAAGCTCTTGCACAAAGTGCAAGTTTGCACTGCATGCGAGCGAAGCGAGCACATGCGTGCCGACACAGTGCAAAGTGAACCAGTGGTAACACCGGTTGGAACCCACCACTGATACAATCCCCAAAATGACAGGATGATTTCAGTTCAAATCCAAGGAAAACCATTCAACATTACAGTAGTTCAAGTCTATGCCCCAACCACTGGTGCTGAAGAGGATGAAGTTGATTGGTTTTATGAAGCCCTACAACACCTTATAGAATTAACACTAAAAAATGATGCCCTTATCATCATGGGGGATTGGAATGCTAAAGTAAGAAGACAAAAGATAACCGGAATAACAGGCAAGTTTGGCCTTGGAATACAAAATAAAGCAGGACACAGTCTGGTAGAATTTTGTCAAGAGAATACAATGGTCATAGCAAGCATTCTTTTCCAACAACCCAAGAGATGACTCTACACATGGACATCACCAGAGGGTCAACACAGAAATCAGATTGACTATGTGCTGTGCAGCCAAAGATGGAGAAGCTCTATACAGTCAGTAAAAAGAGGCCAGGAGCTGACTGTGGCTCAGATCATGAGTTTCTCGTTGCAAAATTTAGGATTAAATTGAAGAAAGTAGGGAAAAGCACTAGGCCACTAAGGTATGAACTAAATCATATCCCTGATGAATTTGTAGAGGTGACAAATAGATTTAATTAGATTTGATAGACAGAGTGCCTGAAGAACAACAACAACAACAACAACAATAATAATAATAATAATAATATTTTAATAATATTCTTCCGAAGGACTCAGGGCGATTAACAGCCAGATAAAATCACAATAACATACAATACAATAAAACCAAAAATAAAAAACTTATTCAATCTAGGCAATAATTTAAAATTAGAATACATAAAATATAACCTCATTTAAAATACTGTTAAAAAACCCATTTTTTATGCTCGTCCTGCACGGAAGAATAAATACGTCTTCAGCTCGCAGCAAAAGGTCCGGAGGTCAGGAAGTTGACAAAGTCCTGGAGGAAGCTCATTCCAGAGGGTAGGTGCTCCCACCGAGAAGGCTTTTCCCCTGGGGGTCGCCAGCCGACATTGTTTGGCTGACCGAACCCTGAGGAGACCCTCTCTATGGGAGCGCACCGGTCGATGGGAGGCAAATGGTAGCAGAAGGCAGTCACGTAAATATCCCGGTCCTAAGCCATGGAGCGCTTTAAAGGTGATAATCAACACCTTGAAGTGTACCCGGAAGACCACAGGCAACCAGTGCAGCTTGCGCAGGATAGGTGTTATATGGGAGTCATGAGGGGCTCCCTCTATCACCCGCGCACGAGGGGCTCCCTCTATCACTCCGTCTATGGACGGAGGTTTGCAACGTTGTACAAAAGGTAGCAATGAAATCCATCCCAAAGAAAAAGAAATGCAAGAAAGCAAAATGGCTGTCTGAGGAAGCTTTGCAAATAGCTGAGGAAAGAAGGGAAGTGAAAGGCAAGGGAGAAAGAGAAAGATACACCAAACTGAATGCAGAATTCCAGAGAATAGCTAGAAGAGATAAGAATGCCTTCTTAAATGAACAGTGCAAAGAAATAGAAGAAAACAATAGAATAGGGAGGACCAGAGATCTCTTCAAGAAAATTGGAGTATGAAGGGAATGATTCATGCAAATATGGGCATGATAAAGGACCAAAATGGTAGGGACCTAATAGAGGCAGAAGAGATTAAGAAGAGGTGGAAAAACTACACAGAAGAACAATACAAGAACAAGTCTATGATAAACATGATGGGGTGGTCACTGACCTCAAGCCAGACATCCTGGAATGTGAAGTCAAATGGACCTTAGCAAGTCTGAGAAAAAACAAAGCTAGTGGAAGTTAAAGTATTCCAGCTGAGCTATTCAAAATCTTGGAAGATGATGCTGTAAAAGTGCTACACTCAATTTGCCAGCAAATTTGGAAAACTCAACAGTGGCCACAGGATTGGAAAAGGTTAAATTACATTCCAATTCCAAAGAAGGCAATGCCAAAGAATGTTCAAACTACTGCACCATTGCACTCTTTTCACATGCTAGCAAATTTATGCTCAAAATCCTACAAGCTAGGCTCCAGCAGTGTGTAGACAGAGAACTAACAGAAGTACAGGCATGATTTTGAAGAGGCAGAGGAAATAGAGATTAAATTGCCAACATACGCTGGATCATGGAGAAAGCTAGGTAGTTCCAGAAAAACATCTACCTGTGCTTCAGTGACTATGCTAAAGTCTTTGACTGTGTGGATCACAACAAATTGTGGCAAGTTTTTAAAGAGATGGGAGTACCAGACCATCTTATTTGTCTCTTGAAAAATCTATTTGTGGGTCAAGAAACAACAGTGAGAACTGCATACGGAATCACTGATTGGTTCAAAATTGGGAAAGGACTTCGGCAAGGCTGTATACTGTATACAGCCTATTTAACTTACATGCAGAGCACATCATGAGAAAGGCAGAGCTAGGTGAATCACAAGTTGGAATTAAGACTTCCCAAAGAAATATCAATAACCTCAGATATACAGATGATACCACTCTAATGGCAGAAAGTGAAGAGGAACTAAAGAGCCTCTTGATGCAGGTATAGGAGGAGAGTGCAAAAGTTGGCTTGAAACTCAGCATTAAGAAATCTAAGATCATGGCATCTGTCCTCTCAATTCATGGCAAATAGATGGGGAAGAAATGGAGTTATTTTTTTTAATTTGAATTTATATCCCGCCCTTCTCCGAAGACTCAGGGCAGCTTACACTGTGTTAAGCAATAGTCTTCATCCATTTGTATATTATATACAAAGTCAACTTTATTGCCCCCAACAATGTGGGTCCTCATTTTACCTACCTTATAAAGGATGGAAGGCTGAGTCAACCTTGGGCCTGGTGGGACTTGAACTTGCAGTAATTGCAAGCAGCTGTATTAATAACAGACAGACTTAGTCTGCTGAGCCACCAGAGGCCCCTGTTAATGACAGATTTTATTTTCCTGGGCTCCAAAATCATCGCAGATGGGGACTACAACCAATAAATTAAAAGACACTTGTTCATGGGGCAGAAAGCTATGGCAAATCTAGACAGTGTACTAAAAAGCAGAGACATCACTCTGCCAACAAAAGTGCATATAGTCAAGGTTATGGTTTTCCCAGTTGAAATGTATGGCTGTGAAAGTTGGACCATAAGGAAGGCTGAGCACCAAAGATTTGAGGCCTTTGAACTATGGTGCTGGAGAAGACTCCTGTGAATCCCTTGGACTGCAAGGCGATCAAACTGGTCAGGCCTAGAGGAGATCAACCCTGACTACTCTTTAGAAATCCAGATCCTGAAGATGAAACTCAAATACTTTGGCCACATAATGAGAAGGAGGGACTCAATGGAAAAGAGTCTAATGCTGGGAACGATTGAGGGCAAAAGATGAACGGGGACGACGGAGAATGAGGTGGCTGGATGGAGTCACTGAAGCAGTCAGTGTGAGATTAAATGGACTCCGGGGGATGATAGAGGACAAGAAAGCCTGGAGGAATGTTGTCCGTGGGGTCGGTCGGACACCAACAAATCTTCACTCCACTGCTAAGTGAAACAATCACTGAGTTGGAAATCGCATGATTGTAACTATGCTGGCTGGATAAACATAAGGCTACTTTTATTCACTTTCCAAACATTCCCTTTCATTTGGAATGCTCAAGTGGTTATTTACTATCTTTTATACATCAAAAACAATGAAATCATCCTGCAGCTCAGGGCTAGGAATCGTTGGTGCATTATACAAACAGCTTATAATACTCTCTTGAAAATTCTTTCTTTCCAACCACTCTACTCCTGCTGGGGGGGGGGGAGTGGGAGGGGAAAGCAAGTCATCTCTCCTTTGCCTGACCCTTTTCCCCTCTCTCACAGAGTGAAGAATTTAGAAAGGAAGAGATAGCAAGAAAATAAGCCTGTTGCTATTCTACACATCAAAAACAATGCAGTCACAATATAGCCCAGGGCTGAGAGCTGTGGGCGCACTATGCAAAAAGCTATGCTCTTTAAATCCCTTTCTCTGTGTGTGGTGAGAGGGATTTAAAAAACAAGCAGTTTCTGTAGGCAATCATTCATTTGCTTGACCCTTCCCTATTGCCAGTACAATTGCATTGTTTTCAATGTGTGAAGAGCAAAAAGCTTACTCTCTTATCCAAAACCCAAATCTTTCCTGCCAATTTTCACAGTAAGATGCTATTACCAGCTATTATAGTTTTTGCCTGCAGTTGTTTGCAAGGTGCCCATCCATGCTGAAGAGCATGAAATAAATGTTCGTTTTCTATAAATAGCAGTGTTCCATTTAGAGTTAGGTAAGAAGGTAGTTAAGAATGGGCCTAAAGAAGAAATGGATAGAGTTTGTTCCAAAAATTATGAGGCCACCCATTCTGTCATTCTTTTTTTCCTTCTTTCGTTCTGTGATCCACTGTCTGTCTCTGCATTTATCAGTCTCCTAGGACAGATTGTTCTTGTTCAAAGTCTGAATTGATTGCTTATATGCAATGTATTTCTTAGTTCATTTATTCTATTTATACCACAGCTTTCTCAAGCAAAAGCTCAAGGCAGTTAATGAAATTAAAAACAAACAATAAACAAATATTAAAAACATAAATTAATGCAAATATTAAAGTTAATTAACAATTAAAAGCTTGTTGAAAAAGATTTATTTGCAGTTTTTCTAAATGCCAGGAGATTAGAAACTGGATGAACTGAGGGAGTCAAATGCATTCTATAAATTGGGAGTCAAAGTAGGAGAAAGATAAAACAGGATTTCAAACTTATCAGCGTACACATACAGTATGATTACACTCAGCTTTTTGATTCCTTTTCTCTGGACTTGAGAAGTCTATTTTTTAATCTATAAAGACACTGTCTTCTTATAATATTGGTTAAGTATATCTATCTCGTATAGATTGCTTTGCTAAAGTTTGCTTGTTATGTTGGAAATACTGATCTAGAGATATGATGTTAGTCATTTAGTTTTCTTGGTCTGTCTTAGTCTGAAAAGACTCATGACATGGCAGTTCAAAAAATATATATGCAAGTATTGTACATATTATCCAGTTGGCCATGGCATAATGAATCTGAAATTCAAATATCTTCTGATTATATCTCTGATTAGATTTTAGCTTCTTACCAAAGTAACATTAAAGCTGAATGCTTGTATATAATCCAATGCTATATACATACACACATATACATACATATATGCACAGACACATATATCATACAACTCATTATAAAAGGTAATTTTTGAAACAGTTCAGAAAAAAAAATCCAACTATATAATAGCTCATTGGGAAATGGTTAGAGATTTATGTGAACAAAGGATTAGTTATATCAAACTATTTTTCTTTCACTTGACAAAACTCAAAAGTCTCATATTTTTAATGTAAATTTTTAGTAAAAAATTACTTATTATTTTTTAAAGAAGAAATCCAACGATCATTCAACTATTGATGCAGCTGTATTTACAGCCTTTCCTAACTCTGGTTTTGATCTAATTTAGATAAATTCTTTAGGCAAAAATTGGGTCTTTCTCTTAGTACAACATAGTGCCAAGTACTCTGTCATTCTTTAAAAAAAATCATTCAATTTGAACTTTTAAGTTAACCAATTTTACTAAGTTATCAGAATTCCTTCAATCTTTTTACAAGTTGTCCTGCATGCACAATGAGGTCATTAAAAATTATCAAGGAAATCAAATGTGGTATCTATATACGTTATAAAATATTCAGATTAACACTGGTATTGATGTCCTATAATTGATTAAAGTTGTGATTTATAAAACATTCAAAAATAGCCATTGTTGTTTTATAATCCTAGTGCTAAAGTCCTTTGCCTTTGTGTGTGTTTGTGTGTGTCTATAATTAAGACAAGCCTGTTTTGTACTACTGTATTCTTTCTTTTCATTTTCTTTCTCCTCCTTTCCAATCTCGGTATTGTTCAGTGTACCAGTAATGCTCTGATGCATTTCACTCTTGACTGGATACAGTGAGATTGCTAATCAGGATTACTTGATTCAGTCAACACTGATTTCAATAAAAAGACAAAAAAAAATTATCATAAATATAGAGAAAGTGCTGCTGGTAGTGACAGGTGATTAAAATCTCATTCACTTGGAATCAGCCTGATTCATGGTAGCCAGATAGAGGAAGTCTTCATATCAGAGACAGATGATTATTATCCAAGTCACTTCTGATTGCACACGAACACATAAATTGGCTCAAAAGTAGATTCATGAACAACAAATTGTCACGTGGGGGCTTGACCTCTTTAAAATGAGGCTTTGTGTTATAACAGTTCAGAAATAAGAAGTTAGAGAGTGGAATAGTGTTAATTTACTAAATAATAAGAAGAAAAAAACCCCAGCTGATTCATACTAAACTTTCTTTAGGAAGGGATAACAATGCATTTGCAATATTATGTCTACCTACCCACCTAATGGTATCTTTTAAAAAAGCTTTTTAAAAAAATCTCTTTATGTCAATCAGGAGTTTCTTCATAACAGTCAACAGACACTGTAATGTGCTTAATGATACATGTTGCTGAAAAAAAATATAAATATTGATGTGAGGTTTATCTAAATTTAAAACATTTCCACAGCAAGCAAATATTACACTTCTGGCCAAAAAAACAGTTTTACCTCTATTTTATTTTTAATGATAAAGAATTGTGCTTAAACTTTTTCACTGAAAGAAATAGGACTGTGCCTACATTTTATCAATTTTACATAAGGTGTATCATTATAGCTTTTAAAGATACCTGTTTGTATATATTTATTGACTTTTCTTTTTAATTGATTATTGTATGCTTTTATGATGGTCAGCTCTGGAAGTATGATAGATTTATGATAGATAGATAGATAGATAGATAGATAGAGAGAGAGAGACACAAATAAATTCTTTGATAATTCAAGTATTTTTATCTTTTAAAAAATAATGGCCAAACAGTTCTACAATCATAATCAGTACATAGGATGCTGGGAATGAAATATCACATCAGAAGTAAAAATAATAATAATCAAGCATTCCTTTTGAATAGGCAGAAATTTTTCATTTAATACATAAGTCTTATGTTATTTAATCAGGAATGTAACTATATTACAAGAATTAAAGCTGTAATCCTTAAAGCTGGAACCTTAATTCCTTTTCTGAGGTCAAAAGGGAGACTTACAAATTTACAAAACCAAGTTGGACATTGGATTTTCTGTTCTACCTTCTGAACAAGGCTAATTCTGCTATTAGGAGAGTCTAAAGTGGGGGTCTCCAACCTTGGCCACTTGAAGACTTATGGACTTCGACTCCCAGAAATCCTCAGCCAGCAAAGCAAAGCTGGCTGAGGAATTCTGGGAGTTGAAGTCCACAAGTCTTCAAGTGGCCAAGATTAGAGACCCCTGATCTAAAGTGTCAGGAGAGCCATCTTGGAAACTGTGCATGTCATTATGGACCTAAGAAATCCTAAATTCGCCTACTTCTTTAACAAATCTTGAATCAATATAATCAAACTTATATGTAAAATAATTCAATGTAAAATATGTAAAATAATTCAATACCAATACCAATTCAATACTTTTGCAGAAGGAGATGTTTTTAAAAGATTTAAAGCAAATTTCTCTTTTTTCCCCCTTTCCACTCTGCTGATCTCAAGCAAGGCATAAGGAAGCCCAGAACTCTGATTATAATATAGTGCTGAGGAATGAAAGCACAAAGTTACCAATTTAAAATAGAATTGTATTATTTGCTATTATTTGCTATTTGCTATGCTAATGTAATTGCAATAAATATTATTAATTACAATTATTCTTTAAGACATATGTATACATACACATGACAAATATATAGTTATATTTGAATCTAATCTTGAAAGTTTATGTGTATAATATATGTTGTGATAGATTGTGATACATATCATATATACTATGGGATCTTTGGTGGTATCTGAGCTTGTGTTTTCTTCCAGATGTTTCATTACCAAACTAAGCAACATCACCAAGCTACTGATTGGTAATGGTAATGAAACATCTGCAAGTTATACAGTTATACACTAGTATAAATCCTTCCACTCCCCACTATCCAATCAGAGCTGAAGAAGCTTCTTGGATGAAAAGCAAAATGTCTTCAAAGAAAACCAAGAAAGTCCAGTTGCCTCTTGAAAAAGCATTGCTGGGACAACTATGACCTGGATGACTGAGAATCTCCATAGACCAGTGGTGGGTTTCAAAAATGTTTACTACCAGTTCTGTGGGTGTGGCTTGGTCGACATGGCAGGGGAAGAATACTGTAAAATCCCCATTTCCTCCCAATCAGCTGGGACTTGGGAGGCAGAGAATAGATGGAGGCAGGGCCAGTCAAAATTTTTACTACCAGTTCTCTGAACTACTCAAAATTTCCGCTACTGGTTCTCCAGAACTGGTCAGAACCTGCTGAAACCCATTTCTGCCATAGACATATGGCAGAGGTGGCTGAAAAGAATTCTACTAATGGGAAAATACATAGGACACTGGATGTTTATGGGACTACAGAAAAAAGTATTAATAAAATATTAAACTTTCATACATAGGAAATGGAAAAAGGAACAGATTATAAAGAAAGTGTATAGCCCCATAGCACTGAACTACAAAGATAGTGTCAGGAAAGCAAAAACTCAGAATGAGCTGAGATTAGGGAAAGATGATAAGAATAATAAAAAAGGATATTTTAGATATGTTAAAAATAAATGAAAAGAAGCGGTATATCAGCTACTCAAAACAGCAAAATGCTGACAAAGAAAAAAGAGCTAATCAACTCCTATTTTGAGTCCGTTTTCTCCAACAAAAACATGTTCTACCCGGAAATTATGATGAGCTGGATGGAATTTTCAGGTTCCCTATTCCTCAGTATGATCTGTATGAATCTAGTCATAGGGAATGCTTGTATTTCTTAATAACACAAAACTGGGTAAGATGCATAATAAACAGAAATAAAATTCAAAGACATTTTTACAGATTGGAGAAATGGGCTGAAAGTCACCAGGGGAGCTTTCTATCAGGTTCGCCTGATTCGCCAGTTGCGCCCCTTCCTGGATTGGGACTCTCTATGCACAGTCACTCATGCCCTCATTACTTCCCGCCTGGATTACTGCAATGCTCTCTACATGGGGCTCTCCTTGAAGAGCACCAGGAGGCTCCAACTGGTACAGAATGCGGCCACGCGGGGGATAGAGGGAGCATCTCGTAGCTCCCATGTAACACCTCTCCTGTGCAGGCTGCATTGGTTGCTGGTGGTCTTCTGGGTGCGATTCAAGGTTTTGGTTATCACCTTTAAAGCGCTCCATGGCATGGGACCGGGATATTTACAGGACCGCCTGCTGCCGCCAGTAGCCTCCAATTGACCGGTACGCTCTCACAGGGAGGGCCTCCTTCAGGTGCCGTCAGCCAAACAATGTCGGCTGGCGGCCCTCAGGGGAAGAGCATTCTCTGTGGGGGCTCCTGCCCTGTGGAATGAACTACCTGTGGGGCTACGCCTTCTCCCTGATCTTCGGACCTTTAAGCGCGAGCTCAAAACATTCTTCTTTCACCAAGCAGGGCTGGCCTAATGATAAATTTTAATCGAGAGTTTTTAGTGGGGTTTTTAAGGGGTTTATTCTATTTTTATAATTTTACACACTTATTTTAAATATTCAGCTTATTGAATTAGTTTTTTAATGAATATTGTATTTTAAATTTTTTGGTATTTGTGTTTTATCTATGCTGTACTCGGAGAAGGGCGGTACAAAAATGTGAAAAATAAATAAATAAATAAATAAATAAATAAATAAATAAATAAATAAATAAAGCCTGAGATATAATAGAGACATTGGACTGTTCTATATTTATGAAAAGAGGAATCACATGCACTAATATAGGACACATATTTTTTGTGATATATATCTTACAGTTGATTGCAACTGAAATGAGCCAGCAGTGTAATAAAATCACAAAGAAGGCAAATACAGATTTACAGTAAACTCCATCAACAGAATTATAATTTCCAAAACAGAGAAGATAAATATTCTACTTTGTTTTGCTTAGCTCAGTCCCTCACCGAGTACTGTGTTCTGTTCAGGACTTCACACTATGTGAAACTTTCTGATACTCTAGAACAGGGTAAGAGAAGAGCAACAGGGATTATCAGTGAGCCACTAATATGCTAACCTGTGCTGAATGAAAATCATTCATTCATCCCAAGATCACATCAAAGGAAAAGAGAAAGGAAAAGTCTAAATATTACCACTAAAAAGGAAAACACAGCTTTATTCCAGTGGCCATGAAAAAATCTGTTTATGTCAGCTACAGGCAACTATGCAACGTAAACTTGAAACAGGCAAATTGCATCCAGTGATAAAATAACACACAGTAAACTTGTGAATGATTCCAATTGGGTAGCAGTAATTAGGGTGCAATGTGCACGGTGTTGCCTGCTGCATTCATGTACTATAAATCAAATATTAAATATTTTTCTTTTTATATATCAAGCTGTTCAAGCTGTTCACGTCTAAGGAAACAAGGCGTTATTTCTGATACATGTTGCATAATTGAGGAAGGCAAAGAATACCAAAAACAAGACAGCATGTGCTCCATTGATTATAAAATTTCTTAAATTGTGTCAATCACATCATGCTGTGGAATTTGTTTAAAGAAATGAGAGTCCCTGAACATCTCATATTTGTTTATTGCATTATATGGCCACCTATCTGGGAGGTACATACTAATCCAGTAAAACTATCCATATAGCAAGAACAATCATACATCTATAAAAATCAGAGCTAAAATTAATATTATTAAAATTGAGAGTAGAATATAAGATACTAAGAAGAATTCAAATTAAAATGTGCCTTTATTAATTGAAGTAGGAGTGACGGGAGTTTTCTTCACTGATGAAGAATTAATTGAATTAACTGAATGAATAATAAATATATCATGGTGAGATGGGCAGCAAACAAATTTCATAAATAACAACAACATTCCATCAAAGGTATTTATCAAAGTGATAGAGAAAATTGCTATAATTTTTAAAATTGTGTAATCCTGTATAATATGTTAAAAAATTGTGTAATCCTGTATAATATGTAAGTTCCCTGGTCAGTAAGCCTTACTACCAGATAAATTACTACTGAGTTGTACTAATCTGAGCAGAACTTTCTTCTGCTGTATTCCATTTACAGCGTTAAGTTTTATAGTAACTTGAAGACGCATTGATTTAGAAACATAGTGCAATCAAGCACAATAGCAATCCAGTATCAAACTGGAAATCATTCCATTGAGTAACAGAAATGAATAACAACACTTGAAAATGAGGAGATTCAGTTGTATCCAAGATTGAAAAGAGAGACAGAGAGAGAGAGGGAGGGAGGGAGGGAGGGAGGGAGGAGGGAACATAAAATCAACCTGTTGAAGGATGGAGGAGGGCAAAGTTTAGAATGGCAACCAGAAAGATTCCATTTTCTAGGCTTCTGGATTTTGTCAGTCTGATAGAATGAAGCTGTAGAGTTAAGGAAATGACCCAGTAGTCCTACCACTAAGAAGAGATAATGCTCAATTCCCTGCAGTGTCTGCATCGGATAACCCAATTATCTGTAGTCTATTTTTTTCAAATGTTGAATCTCTGAGTTTGCCATATAAATTGATAGGGTTTCCCTGTCTTTACATTTTAAATGTTGAATTTGACAACATATTTAGGAAATCATTTGAAATAGTTGGATTCTTTGATTTAAGAAAATAATACAGGTAATTAGTGGAATGTTCCAAACTTTGTAATAAAAAAAAAATCTGAAGAAGAAAATTCTTTGAGAATTACAATGTTCAAATTCCTGAATCAAAGCATTAAAATGGTATGATAAAATTGAACATGAAAGCACATGAGATTTCTAAGATTATTTTTAATTTTAGCATTAATTTTTAATGCTAAATTTTAGAAAGTAACTTGAAATTAAAACTATCTGGGATCATGCTTTGTGTATTGTTTACATGAAGTGTAAAAGAAAAAGACAGTATGTCCTAATCAAAAAAAGGAAAACGACATGACTAGATACAATTTCATAGCTCTGGTATATAGCATAGTAGATAGAATATAATACAACACAGTACTTTTTTATTATAGTTCTGTATATGCATTGCATTAATTACTCATGTCCGTTCTTCATAGCAATAAAGGAATATTCATTTCAATGCAAGTATGAATTCATATTTTTGCTGCCAGTTACTTAGTTCAGAAGCCATAATTTGCCAACAATAAACATATCTTCTTTGCACAAACATTCCCAGGAATATCAAATGCCCTTCCCATATATAAAGTTTCCCCAAACTAAAATGCAACCTAAACATTCAGTACAGACCTACAGTACCAAACATCCTGGCTTCAAGCAAAAAGTCAAAACAAGCGAAGTCATTTTAACAAAATATAATTAGAGCAGAGTATGTTTATTTGCTAGAACTTGCTTTAGAATTCTGCGAAAGACTTATGAAACAAATTTACAAAAATATAGCATTTATAGAGATCCAGTGGATAAAGAGTTAGGGAATTCTAACATAAATTAGAATATTATATCTCACTGGGGATTTTTTAATAAAAAAATAAATGTCTAATTATATTGTTTAAATAATTTTCAATAAAATAATACCTTTTCTAAAAGGTAATATTTTTTTTAACTTGGATGCTAAATTAATTCTACTACTTTAAACAGCATGCTCATTTACGCTTGTCTAAGACAGGTTTATGAGCTAGAAGTTACAAAACCATATTTAATATGGGTTTACTGCAGTGTTAAAGGTAAAGATTATATCACTTTGAGATCAGTTTCTAGTGAATTCATGAATACCACCCGGCAGTTTTCTTGGCAGCAACAGAGATGTGATTTGCCATTGTTTTCTTTGGGAATATTTTTCTACTTTATAGCCTTCATTTCCTTGTTATCTCCCATCCCAGTTTAACCTTGCTTTGCTTCTGAGCCCAAACAAGGTCAGCTAGATCACACATCATTGTATGCATCATGGTGTTTAATAAAGCCAGATGTGTTATCATCCAAAAACAAGGGAACTGCTGAATGTATACTTTTCACAAATACGTAACATTTTTCAGAGCTGACCAACATAGATAGGACCTGAATTATTAAATTACCACTAGCCTTAGACAGTTAATCTAACTGTCGATTACAACAACAACAACAACAACAATAATAATAATAATAATTCAGTTGACTGAGTTTCATTTTTAATGAATAAAGTAAAATAATAATAACAACAACAACAACAACAATAATACAGCTTCCTGAAATAAGTGCAACCAGTGGAACTGAAAAAATCTGCTCTACTCTAAACATATTTTAAGAAGATACTTGGCTGATACCTAGGACACTGGCAGCAACCATTACCACCAGTCAATGGTATTTGTGACACATTTTTAAACGATCAGTTGACTGAGTTTCATGTTTAATGAATAAAAGAGATAACAACAACAACAAGAACAACAATAATAATAATGTATTAAATATACATTGCCCAACTCTGGTGGCCAAAGTAAAGGCTAAAATAGAAGCAGCTCATTCTTCTGAATTCTGCAACAGAATTCAGAAAACAAAATAATTCACTTTAAGTGGATAATTCAAGGCTTAAGAGTTGCATTGCTCTACATTCAGTTCCAAGACTTCTGACATAACTCAGAGTTTTTCTTATTTTTGAATAAAGAGGTGAGAACTGCAAAATGTGGATGCAACTGCATGTTTGTCTATCGATAATTTTTCCCAGTGTAAAAAAAAGGCCAGTTGACAGGTAGAACTGTTTCACTCTCCCATTCACTCTGACAGTTTTTACAAATGTTCAAAAAAGCTCTTTCAGATCTGAAGAGAGAGTGTATACTTATAGGTTTCTGCTTAAGTAAAATACTACTTTTAACAATGCATTCCTCTACATAGCTGCTCAAAATTAAATCTCATTGAGTTTAATGAGTCTTACTCCTACTAAGTGCAGGAAGAAGTACTTCCTAAGTAGATTGTAATAGTTCACTAAATAACTAAGCAGCATTTCCAGATAACAGCAATAATGCTAAAACCAGTCATGCTTCCCATCCATCATTATAGCTGTAGAAATCAGAAGCCCTGGAGAGGGAATTAATAAATCTAAGTTTTCACCATGTTGGTTTTACCCTAAAAAATAACTTGGCATTGCTGATTGGGATTGGAATAATTTTCTAATCAGTCATTTAGATACAAATCCCAAAGACTATACCAGCATTACCAAGGATAGACGAGTAAGTAGATGATAGATAGATAGATAGATAGATAGATAGATAGATAGATAGATAGATAGATAGATACATTTATTAAATTTATATGCCACCTATCTCACTGTCAGGTGATTCGGTTAGTCCCATCAAGTCATTGTTGACTCCTAGTGACCACATGAATTTTCTCTTTGATGAAAGGAGAAAGATTATATTCCTGTTTTTATTTTTCTTGCTCCCTTCCCTTGCAATACAACTGGAGAGGTTCTTATACATGGTTATTTTGAGTTTAGTATATTTAAACATTCCATAATTAAAACTAACATCAGTGTGTCCTGCTCTTTATCATTATATAATGATAAATATATGGTTCTTCTATAGCCGTGATGGCAAACTTATGGCATGCGGACCAGAAGTGGCACGCAGTGCCCTCTCTGTGGTCACATGAGCCATTGCCCCAGATCAGCTCCACCGCGCATGTGCGCGTGCCTCCCACCAGCCAGCTGGTCTTCAGGTCTTTCCCGTGCATGCATAGGGGGTGAGCCGCATGTGGGGGGCCCACATGCATGTGGGAGCCAGTGCACATATGCACAGGGTGTGGGGGTGGGCATGCATGGGACAGGCACATGTGGGGGCGCATCCACAGACGCAACGGGACTGGCCGTGTGTAGGGGGAGGGTGCTCATTCCTGGGGGGCATGCACAGGGGCCATGCACGCATTGCATTTTGGGGGTTTGGGGGCACATGTGTGCATAGGCTTTGGTCACTCAGTCCAAAAAAGGTTAGCCATCACTATTCTATAGGATTGGCTGAAAACAAAAACAAAAATAATTCCAATTGCCTCTTTATCACATTAGAATTTTAAGGAAGAATGAAGGCCCAATGTTAATTCATGAAGTACTGAATCAAGTAATTGATTAGTCTAATTAAACATTCCAACCAATCTTCAGAAAAACCTCTTCAATGGACTCATTCTCAATGTCCATCCAATACCAAATCAGTGTGGAAGAAACATAAGGTTAGTGGTGGTGTAGAATTCTAGATGTTACTAAGTTAAAGATCCCAGCATCTTTACAACAAAGGTAAAGAATGCTGAAGGATATTGTTCAGCATCATCTGGAATTGCCACAGGTTTCTTTCTTCTCTGCTGTACTCTCAAATAATCTATTTATTATTATTATTTATTATTTATTAAATTTGTATACCGCCCTTCTCCCAAAGGACTCAGGGCATATGTTAGCAGCTTAAATGCTATTTTTCCACAATTAAGTATTTGTGCACATATTTTTCCCATTTGTCATGAGTCATTTACCTTAGCAGTTCAATAATAATATCTAACAATCTATCTCTCATACACATCTGTTTGTGAAAATATGTATTTACATGAGTATTACATTTGTTTTAAATTAAGAGTTCCCTCTGCCGTCTTTTGCATAAGAGTTCTAAAAATATTGAAAAGTAGTTCACTAGAATATTTGAGCACACAAGGTGGCACCCATCGATCCATCAGCAATCCAAATGATTCAAAACAGTGCTCTATATTTTTAAGCAGGTACCACAAGATATATGTTCATTCTAAATTATCCATAGGACAGTAGTAGGGCTGTTGGAAAGCAAAAACATCATATTGGCTTTGCTAAGTGGCCAGTTACTTTTGTCTATTCTTCTCAACTAGTTAATTCCACTCCAGATGGAAATTATACTACCATGAAACCTTAAGAGCTGATGTAATGTTTTCCTTTTTGGTCTCGATATCTTTTATATATATACAATGTCCTTTATATTATAAGCTTGCAAGTGGGGATTTTTGTATTTTTTATAAAAGTTTCAATAAGCTTTTTAAAAAATCTGAGACATGCTGCTTTTCAAAAAAGTGATGTGCTGCTTCAATAGAATCCTATAAAGATGCGCACTTCTTAAAGGGATTTGTTTTATTTTATTTTCAATTGTCTTAAAAAAATAATTTACAATCCCTAGCTCATAGAATTATACATTCATATTATCAAATATATGAGAGTGAGGATTTATTGGGTTTTGTATATGGGGCTTTACTTCTTGAGCCACCCAGACTGCCACTGTGAGTAATCTGGGTGGTCATATACATTTTCTTAATAAATTACATATAACATAAATGGTATATAATTCATACACACACACACACACCACACACACACACACACACACACCACACACACACACAAAATGTATGAATACACAAGCACACACACATATAAGGTGTGTGTCTGTTTGTGTGTGGTCTTCAGAATTTATAACCTGTTTTAGATATCCCTTATAATTACATTTATATAAATCATAGAGTCCATTTTTTTAAGTTAATATGAAAAGCGACCATATGGAATATTAAATCTCTTCTAGGTTTTTAACAAGTTCTAATAAGCCATCCCATGTTTACAGTGTTGGGTCCTGCAAATGGGTCTCTGGTGGCTCAGACTGCTAAGACAGTCTGTTATTAACAGCAGCTGCTTGCAATTACTGCAGGTTCAAGTCCCACCAGGCCCAAGGTTGACTCAGCCTTCCATCCTTTATAAGATAGGTAAAATGAGGACCCAGATTGTTGGGGGCAATAAGTTGACTTTGTATATAATATACAAATGGATGAAGACTATTGCTTAATAGCCGCCCTGAGTCTTCGGAGAAGGGCGGGATATAAATGCAAATAAAAAAAATAATCTAATTTTTATGTTTATTAAAGTTTATGTTAAAATATTATGACTAAAGTATTGCAAATTTACCCTAAAATGTAATATTTACATAAAAGGCATTGATTTAGCTATTCTAACTTTTGCTCTAGAAGTAAATTGTTCCTTCAAAACAAACAACCCCAGTCAGAACTGGGTTGCCAGACTGTTCTTCATTATAGCCATGTCTAACCCAGAAATTTTAGTTGAAGGGGATTCCAGCAGTTTTTCACAGATAAACAAACAGCAAATACTTACAGGAGAAAGCCTTGTAGAACTGATTCCTTAATCAACAGTTAAAGAAGCAAATTGGATCTGCCCTATCACAAAAAAATTAATTCCAGATTGCTGTTATTGTCTTTAAGTACAAGAAGGTTGTCTTGTAAACGCTGGATAATTTCATTTTAAAAGTATCTCTAAAATTTGCTGTCCCACAGGATTTGCGGTTTTCTCCATCATTATATAACTGTAAAACCTCTGGATGTTAAAGATTGGATAATTTTTTTCAGATGGGCCTGGCCTACATTATACTTGGCTGTAACAGATAAATTCAGTTAGCTGCCAGAAGTAAGCAAAACAGAGTTAAAGCAATACAAAAGTCTGGTGAAACTAATAACAATTTTTACCTTGAATATTACCCTGTTTGTTGACATTAACACTTTCGAATCTGGCTTCTATTTAAATGAACTAGGACTGTATAATTGAAATCTTATTGCACACATGATCAGTTTATTCTTATTCACTTGTCATTGATAGTTTTCTACAGTGTTCAACTTAAATCCCATATAAATCTTGAGACCATACTAAATGAAAAAGTCTTCACACTTTTCTCTTCACTGAAGACCAAAGTAATAATAAGTCACCTTGAATAAGTTGCTGACAGAAATTATAAAGAGTAACAAGAAAACATAGAAGCAAATCTGCTTCAGTTGGACAGCCAATAAATGTAATTAAATAAATAATAATCAAAGATGACACCTCATTAATGAAACATTTTATAATTGCAGCCGAGGCTTCCTTTGCTCCCCTTTCAAAATAATGATGACTATGACGATTTACAAGGTCTTTTTTCTGTTACTACTATAATTTGTTTGCTGTGTGTTAACTGTTTTGGTTTTTAAAATCAATTTTGTATTTTACTATGCTGTTTACATTTTTAATTGTAACATTTTATTTTATTTTTGCTTTGCACTGCCAAAATCATGCTTGGTCACTCCAAAATATAAGCAGGGAATATGCTAGCACAAAGGCACTCATAAGTCATTTTTATTGCCCTAAATTATGGTCTAGGGCAAGGTCAACCATCTTGTGATGTACCAGGACATTGCTTAAAGTTTGGGCAGGGAAGGAGAGATCCACAGTGTGTAACACAGTGATGTAAAATTGGCAGGACTAAATTATGAACAATACAGAGAGCTGGCATTCTTAGCTTTTTATTATTTGGGGAAGGAGTTGGAGGATTTCATTATTTTGCTAACTGTATTAAATCTATTTTAAGGATAATACTGCAATTTTCATGTGTATCTGGCCTCAGAATTGGAGGAAACTAAGCCTCTACTTTTCAGTAATTGCATTGCCAACATTTAAACAACGCAGTTAGGAGCTCTGGGATCCTAACTGAACAATACTCTCTCTCTCTCTCTCTCTCTCACACACACACACACACACACACACACATACATACACACACGAAAAGAAAGAGTTTTAAAATCATTTTAAAATAGTTTTCTTATTTGTGGGGATTTTATTTCAACATAAAGCTGCAGATGATTAAACTGTGAATAATGAAACCTTGGATATGAGAATCAGGGAGGCTATGTTCCAGTTCCTGTAGTCATACTTTTCTTCCCATAGGTCTCCAGCTCTTTGTTTTGAACAGCTATTACAATTACAAG
The DNA here is from genome assembly GCF_028640845.1 of Ahaetulla prasina. Lineage (NCBI taxonomy): Eukaryota > Metazoa > Chordata > Lepidosauria > Squamata > Colubridae > Ahaetulla > Ahaetulla prasina. Next base: position 40,163,012 of record NC_080544.1, on the reverse strand, counting down.
CACCATAAACTCATCACAATGAGCCATAAGAAGTCTGCAAACAGCACTGACATTCAGTTTCATAATCTTTTCCACAGATTATGAAAGGTACACATGGAATGGAGGAGCCAGGGTTAACCACGTAACCTACCAGCTAAACGTTGCCTTGAAGAATAGGATCATCACTTGGAAACGACCAAACAAGTACCAGAAACAAACCCATTACAGAGATGACTCGACTTAGCCTTTACAAAAGGTATTTAAACTAACATAAAAGGCTACTATAATTTGGTACGTACGTGGAATATTAAAAAAACAAGGCCCAA
>NC_080544.1:40145207-40157707 GCF_028640845.1 Ahaetulla prasina | reverse complement strand
AAAATAAATTGATCCCCTCCTCTTTGTGGGAGCCTCACAAACACTGGAATACTGCTATCAGCCCACCCCTACCCTCAGTCCTTCTTTTCTCTAAACTAGTCAAACTCAAATCCTGCAACCGTTCTTCATATGTTTTAGTCTCCAGGACTTTAATCATCTTAGTTGCTCTTCTTTGGACTTTTTCCAAAGTCTCAACAATTTTTTTATAATGTGATGACCAAAACTGGATGCAGTATTCCAGGTGGGGTCTTACTAAGGCTTTATAAAGCGGTACTAATACTTCACGTGATTTTGATTCTATGCCTCTGTTTATACAACCAAGGATTATATTCGCTTTTTTGGCTGCTGCTGCACACTGCTGACTCACATTTAAGTGATCATCCACTAGGACTCCAAGGTCCCTCTCACAGTTACAGTTTTAGAGCCAGGTTTTGCCTAATCTGTACTTGTACCTTTGATTTTTTCTGCCCAGGTGTAAAACCTTTCTTTTCTCCACATTAAATTTCATTTTGTTGGATAGGGGCCATTGTTCAAGTCTGTCAAGATCTTTTTGGATCCTGAACTTGTCTTCTGGGCTGTTACAACATTCCAAATGTTATAATTCAGGAACATCTAGATAGTGTAAATTTCCCACCTCCGGACTGTAAAAACATATGCTTTCAAAGCCAACTTAACTTAAACCAAAGGTTAAGAATTAAGCATGCTTAACTAACTTGTCTAGAAATTCAAAAGCAGTGGAAGCTCTTTTGTCTAAAGCTTGACAGATGTGGGAAAAAATCCACAATAATCTTAGGTTATCTCTGCATCTTTCTTCCTGACACCTAATATAGCTATATGAGGAAGGAATGGCCACAAGGTTTTTTATAGCTAAATAAAAATGATGTAAAGCAGAAAAGGGCAGCATTAATAGTATTCCAGGAAGTATGAAGGCTATTGACCTAACACAGGAGACTGATTGTATTTTTTTCGGAGTGATACCAGTTGGCTAATGTCACTGGCAACAATGCATTTGTCATACATTCATTAATACTCAGAAAAAAACAGTATCTGTTTCAAAAGCCTGTGAAACTCATTTGATCAGGGATGGTGATGGGACAAATGAAAAATATTTGTGTGTAGAACACATGAAACAATAGCTCCATCCTATTACTTTTAGCTCTCTGGAAAAATTATACCTCAATGCCTATCTGCAATTTGGATTTTCATTTCTGAAGCTAGAGTGCCGTGTGTGTCCTGCAGGTGACTACACACTGCAGGAAGTTTATGCATATGCCTGTAAAAAAAATGCCAGTAAGGCGTACTCTTAGAACCAAATTATACAATCAGAAGAACCTGGCAGTATAGGAATTGCTAGGTTGTAGCACTTTAAATAGTAGGTTGAATAATTTACATTTTAAAAAAAATAACAACATGTTGTGAACAAGATTAAGCATAGTTTTGAAAAAAAATTAACATTTGTTTCAAAAACTCACAATGCCGATTCTACCAGAGATGATAGTAGGTCAAAAGAATAAAAAATGTGGAGAGAACACATGAAAAAATGTTTCTATCCACAACACATTTAACTCTCTTTAACTCTTATTGTCTGTCTGTTCCACCCACACACAACTTGCGTTGCATAGAAAGCCACTTGTGCAAATGAGGCAGTTTCAAAAGCTGCTAGTAGGATTTTTTTGAGGGCTTATTCCTAAATACCGTTAAAGTTGTTTTTCTGACCTCTGCAAAAGGCTGAACTGTAATTCCCAGCAGCTCTACCAACACTACAAACAGTAAAGGATGCTGAGGTCCCAAATGTTCTTCACTTCAGTGGTGGTCTAGAAATTAGGCAAGCTACCACATTGAAGTTAAGAAGCGGAGGGTCACTTTTTTCAGAGTCTTATCATTACTAATTTAATAGCATTAGGAACAACAAGGCATTTCTCATAACTTTTTCTATTTTGAAATAAAGGTGCAAATATAGGCAACAGAAAGGAGAATCACCATATAATTCACTGTATGATAAGCTGAAAAAAAATAAAAATAAAAAAATCATCCAAGTGGCCGTTCAATCTTTTTAACTGTTGTATGTATTATTATTATTATTATTATTATTATTATTATTATTATTATTATTATTATTATTATTATTATTATTATTATTAATTATTAATTATTATTATTATTTAGTTTTTTATACCACCCTTCTCCCGAAGGACTCAGGGCGGTGAACAGGCAAAATAAAAACAACAATCAAATACATACAGTAGAATAAAATATTAATTAAAAAACTTATTTAAATTAGCCCAATCTAAAAATACTTTTAAAATCCCAAAACCTAATTTAAAAATTTTAAACCCTAAAAACAACTAAAATTCTATGCCAGCCCCGCACGGATAAATAAATAGGTCTAAAGCTCGCGGCGAAAGGTCTGAAAGTCCGGAAGTTGGCGAAGTCCAGGGGGAAGCTCGTTCCATAGGGTAGGGGCCCCCACAGAGAAGGCCCTTCCCCTGGGGGCCACCAGCTGACATTGCTTGGCTGATGGCACCCTAAGGAGTCCCTCTCTGTGAGAGCACACGGGTCGGTGGGAGGTAAACGGTGGCAGTAGGCGGTCCTAAGTCATGGAGTGCTTTAAAGGTGGTAACCAACACCTTGAAGTGCACCGAGAAGACCACAGGCAGCCAGTGCAGTCTGCGCAGGATTGGTGTTATATGGGAGGTCCGACCAGCTCCCTCTATCACCCACGCAGCTGCATTCTGAACCAGCTGGAGCCTCCGGGTGCTCTTCAAGGGGAGCCCCATGTAGAGAGCATTGCAGTAATCCAAGCGAGAGGTAACAAGAGCATGAGTGACCGTGCATAGGGCATCCCGGTCAAGGAAGGGGCGCAACTGGCAAATCAGGCGGACCTGATAAAAAGCTCTCCTGGAGACGGTCGTCAAGTGATCTTCAAAAGACAACCGCCCATCCAGGAGAACGCCCAAGTTGCGCACCCTCTCCATCGGGGCCAATGACTCACCCCCAACAGTCAGCTGAGGCTGCAGCTGATTGTACCGGGGTGCCGGCATCCACAGCCACTCCGTCTTGGTGGGATTGAGCTTGAGCCTGTTTCTCCCCATCCAGACCTGTATGGCTTCCAGACATCAGGACAGTACTTCAACAGCTTCGTTGGGGTGGCCTGGGGTGGAAAAGTACAGCTGCGTATCATCAGCATACAGTTGGTACCTCACACCAAAACCACTGATGATCTCACCCAGCGGCTTCATATAGATGTTGAACAGGAGAGGCGAGAGAATCGACCCCTGTGGCACCCCACACGTGAGGCGCCTCGCAGTCGATCTCTGCCCCCCTGCCAACACCGTCTGTGACCGGTCAGAGAGATAGGAGGAGAACCACCGATAAACAGTGCCTCCCACTCCCAAACTCCCCAGCCGATGCAGCAGGATACCATGGTCGATGGTATCAAAAGCCGCTGAGAGGTCTAATAGGACCAGGGCAGAGGAATAACCCCTGTCCCTGTCCCTCCAGAGATCATCAACCAATGCGACCAAAGCCGTCTCCGTACTATATCCAGGCCGAAAGCCGGACTGGAACGGGTCTAGATAGACAGTTTCATCCAGGTATTGGAGTAATTGACGTGCCACCACACTCTCTACAACCTTCGCCACAAAGCGAAGGTTGGAGACCGGACGATAATTTCCTAAAACAACTGGGTCCAGGGAAGGCTTCTTGAGGAGGGGTTTCACCACCGCCTCTTTCAAGGCAGCAGGGAAAACTCGTTCCAACAAAGAAACATTGATAATCCCCCGGAGCCAGCCTCGTGTCACCTCCTGCGTGGCCAGCACCAGACAGGAGGGGCACAGGTCCAGTAAACATGTGGTGGCATTCAACCTCCCCAACAACCTGTCCATGTCCTCAGGAGTCACAGGGTCAAATCCATCCCAAACAGTCTCAACAAGACGAGTCTCCGACCTCTCACCTGGATCTACCCAATTTTGATCCAACCCATCCCGAAGCTGAACGATTTTATCGTATAGATAACCACTAAACTCCTCGGCACGCCCTTGTAAGGGGTCCTCCCACACCTCCTGTTGAAGGAGAGAGCAGGTCACCCGAAACAGGGCGACCAGGCGGTTATCTGCCGACGCAATGAGGGAGGAAACGTAAAGACGCTTCGCGTAAACACTAACACTAAGACGTAACACTAAGACGCTTAGTAAACAGTAAGTATGTACACATGGTGGTACATACTGTACTAGATTGACATCATATAATTTATGACTTGCTGTTAATACTTTAGCATAATAACAATCTAAAGTATTTTCATTATATAACTGAATGGGTGGTAAGACTTTGATGAAATTGTCATTTTCCAATGCACAGTTCTTATGATGAAAGAGTTTGACAGGAATCTGCACATGTTCTATCTTGGGTCTATGATTTCCCATCAACTTTTTTTAAAACCGCATCCCAAATTGGAACTGATCATCAAATTCTAATAACCACAGCCTTAAATACTTCCAGGTTCAAACATTCTACAATACATACTTAACTCAGGAACTAAAGCTGGTTTTCCTGCCTTTGTTAATGTTCCCATGAATTTGCCATTTTGCACTTGAGCATAAGTCTTATAACAACTATTCAGAAAAGCTCATCCCAGTTTTTAAGAAGGGATGTTGGTATAAGCGACAACATTTTCCTTCCAATAACATATTTAACCTTTGGCTTTTATCATCAGTTATGGTTTAATTCTATGAGAATGAAAGTAATTATGATACATACTCTTAAAACCACAAGCATCTAGTTTATATATGCAAAAACCACTATAACGTTTGTTTTCTCACGAGTATGTGTGCAAGAATATAACTGCACAGGAAAGTACTTCTGTGGCCAGGATGGTTTTCATGTGCCCTCTCTTGGACCACAAACTCATGAGTGGAGAAAAAATTGTCTTTTGAACTTTATATACAAAGATATAAATGTTTTATGTTGTTTTGCTAACAATTATAAAATGCACAAAAATATATGCAATTAATGGAATATTGTACTGTATGAGAATAACGTGTCTTCTTAAAGCCTAATGAATCTGAAAACATCACTGCAATTTTTTAATTAAATTACAATGCTGTATGAATTGGAAAAGAGACATTCCTATCAATTTGCATACAATAACTAAAATTTTTATTAATAGTTATTTAGGATAAGAAGCATTTGATCTACCAATAGAATTTTAGAAATTCAATGCTTTATTATGTCATATATTTAAACATGAAGATAACCATTACTTATTTTTGTGGAAGCCAATTATTATTCTTGTACATAAACACACCTTAATATTAATTTTTATTAAATAAATCCCCCCCCAAAAGGAGAGTATACCAGGAGTGGGTTCTACTTACCTTTACTACTGATTTGCAACAGGAGCACGTGCACGCACACACTTTTGCGCATGCGTAGATGCCCCTTGATGACATTGGGACGGGGGGGCGGAGTGTCCCACCAGTTTTACTAGCAGTTCTATAGAAGCGGACAGAACCGGGAGCAACCCACCACGGGAGTATACATATCCACTGAGGCATGCATATATTTTCTGTAGATGTAATTAAATCAATCTATTCTGCATAAAATATCATTACATGATTTGAATGCTGAAAGTGAAGGGTTTTTTTGCTGGAGTGCAATTAACCTTAGCATTAGAATACTACTATCCTTTGATTTTAGATAATAAAATAACAATATAGCCTGATTCATATTTTTTATCAATAATCATTCTCTAAACTCATCTTCATCCTATTTTCCATAGTGCTAGGAGTATTTTTTTTATTGTTAAATCTAGATGTTTTGTAGTCTGAGTTTTGCTGTTAGGCTTCTGTAACTCCATGGTCTTGTTTCTACCAAAATAGTTTCTTTCACAGAGAGAGAGGACGGGGGGGGGGGGGAGAGTATGTCTCAGCAACAGAACTGTTCTTTCTCACCAGATGTGTAACCGTGTTTCGTCTTTCACTATAGACAAGCTGGAGCCGACTTCTTCCGCTACCCAGGCCTGTGCTACATGTCTTACAACAACACAAATGTAAGTCTCTTCCTTTCCACACATGTTAAACTCATTTCCAACTATTGGGAAAACACAACACTCTCCTTATTGCTGTTGTCAGATGATGCAGTTTATTTTATATACTCCTGGCACCAGAAGCAGACAATGATTGGTTCAGGCCGCTCTGCTGGCTGTGAATTGTTTACAGACAAACATCTTGCTTTTGTTAAAAAAAAAAAGTACCTATAGGTGTGTCAGCAACAGAGAAATGAGGGAAGGCATGTACCAGGAATGAATGAACTAAACTTGTTCTTCTAACAACTGCAACTTGTATGCATAAACGCACAAACATACTGGCGCAGAAATATTTATAGTCTTGTATGTTTGTGCGTTTATGCAGGCACAGAAACACATAAGCACAAATACGGGTAGAAGGTAAGAAAAAGATTTTAACTTTTTCCAAGTTATTTTAATGTGCTAACTGTATAAAATATGTTATATTTTAGGTTATCATGCATCATTCACAATCGGAGACTTATTCTCGACTTCTAACCTAATATGTTTATCATCTATTATGTCATAATAGTCAACAACAACATAACTGAGTAACTGATGTTTAATGAATTAATATTAAAAATTTTGTGTGTGTGTGTGTGTTTGTATGGGTGAGTGGGTGTGGGTGTGGGTGTGTTGGTGTTCCTCCACTAGCATTTTTTGTAAGATTTGCTATTAAGATAAACAAACAAGAAGACCTTGTTTTCTGGCAGCCTGACCGAGATGAATGGTTTTCATTTTCTTAGTGTGTAAGCTCTGGAAGCTTTGCCAAGCACAGGTTAAGCTCCCTGAGTTTTCACTTCCTGTAGTCTTGCTTGTCAATCACTTCCTGGCATATGCAGTGACAATTTCCATCTTTAGAGCTTGAATTTCCATCTCCTCCAAACATGTCTCCCAAGGCCATGCTTAACCCTTTGGGTTACCATGTCTAATAAATTATTCACCATCTTTTCAAATGTAACTAAATATTGCTTGCATATTTGCTTATTACAAATAAAAACTACTGTGGTTTCCCACCCCCCACCAAAACCCTGTTCTGTATTTTGCATATTGTAAAAATATAATTATGCTAACATTCTTACTAAAATGTCTTATAATTTTGGTTTGAGCAACCTATTTTCCCCAACAATTATATCCTAATTGGTTCGTGAGATTTTTTTAAAAAACTTTCCATTGATAGTTAATATTTTCTTCCTGTGTTCATGCGTACCAGAACTGTCTGCTTAAATTTTTTTTCCATAACCTAATCCAATTCATCAAAGGCATCCTAACAAAATTACAGGCTCTGGCAGTATCTTTGCCTTTCACCTGATAAGGCTCTAACAGAAGCAGCATATGGTTTCTATCAGGATACTTCTTATAGAATAGTTTTTGACAGCTTTGCTTAAATCCCTTCCCCCACTTTTTTCTTTTTCACATACTCCGTACTTATTCTATAATGTTCCTTGTTCTGAAAGCATATATTCGGCTTCACTTAAAAAAAAGAAGATAAAATGGAACCGTTGCTTTAAAAAGTGCTTGATTAATATTATTAAAGAATCATTCAAAAATTATTTCTAATGACACGATTCTTCCTTGGATGATATTAATATTTAATTACCCCACATGTCCTATATATGTCAGTTTAGACGTAAATCCTATTCATTTCAATAAGACTTGCTCTAGCTAAGTAGATATAGGACTGCAGTGTACACTAACTGTGTTTTTTCAGATGTGTTTATTAAAACCCATTTTATGTTGGTATTCTATAATTCTTCTGCATCTCTGTGTGAATATTTGGACGTTCTGCGTTGAAACTCATCCTCTTTTTCCAATGTAGCTATTCTTTTTCGCTTCATATTCTACATTTCTCTCTCTCTCTCTCTCTCTCCCTCCCTCCCTCCCTCCTTCTCTCCCCCTCTCCCCCTCTCCCTCGCCCTCCCCTCCCTCCCCCCACTCTCTCTGTCTCAACATGTCTTCCCTATCCTTTTGTGATTTTCCAAGTAGAGGTTTCTCAATTGTTCAGCCACTTCCACTTTTAATATCTCCATCCCATAGGATTCTCCTCTTCCTGCAAATACATTTGACATTTCTTTTACTGCCTTTGCATCCCATTGATCTTTAAAGACCGACTATGTATCAACTACCACCTTTTTCCCTCCTGGTGCCATAGGTCTTTATGAACTTCCATTTTTGAGCTCTACCTAGCATCTTGTCCCACATGTCTCATTATTACACTTTCTTTTCTGTTCTCTATAATGCTAGCTGTTCTGTTTGTAGTACTACAACCTCTCTCCACCCCTCCCCTTGTCATCTCTGTTTTTACATTTTTTATATACCACAGACCTTTCCATGCCTCAAGCACTTTTTTTTCCACGTCTGCCTCTATTTTTACTTTCTTTTTCTCTTCCATGCCTTATCTCCAGACCTCCGTGTTGACTTTGGCAATAATAACACAGAAGATTTTCATTCTCCCAGCAATCTATAGTATGGGGAAATTCCAGGTGCAGGTGAGCTGAACAGTGTACAGAAGTTCTACTTCCAGCCATATGTTGTATAGGCCTGATTTGGGCAAAGAAATAACATTTTCAGCTTAGCAATTTGGATGGTTTAAGGTAGTGAATTCATTGCCAAACTGATCTTATTTCCATAATATTTTTTCTCTTCACAAGTCATATATTGCAGAAATATTTCATATAACAGCAATGCATTAAAATCAATGGGAACTTCCCTACAAATTTCAGAGACAGCAATGTATACACATGATATATCTTCATAGCAAATATACTAAGTGAGTCGGTTTGCATATAAACTATGTAAAAGAACTTCATTCACCCTGTACGCTTAAAAGTTCAATTGACAATCTCTATCCAGAGATGTCCTTAGCAGAAGATATCTATGCATTCAAATTCAACTAGGCCCTTAGAATCAATGCCATATTTGCATAAGAAAATAAAGTGTGGTTCATCTGGAAATATTTCTTCTTTAAGAATTTCTTTGGAGCTAAAAATCATAGTCAAGAGGGAAAAAATAACTCCTAAATCTCTTCGGTAGTAATTACATGCGCTCCTTAAAGAAGCCTAAGAATGAACATTTTACAATAAATTGTACTGTTTTCATTGCATTATGCAAATTAAATGACAACTTGTCATTTAAGAAGTTAATAAACAGTCACCGTTTTGCAGGTTATCCAAATGCTACTGAATAGACAACCTTGGATCCCTAAATGATGCGTAATTAAAATTATTTTTAAAATCCTCTTTGACAGGCCTGGGCTTAGCCAAAAAGTAAATGACATTAAAGAAGACAATGAATTTAATTTTATTTAATGTCCCTTTTTGCAGATCCTCATTTACATAGCATTTTTTAACAAAAGCCTTGACCTTATAAATGCTGGCATTTGTACAGCTTCTGCAGAGTTGGATTTAATCATGCTTTCACAAAGCCATGAGGGAAAAGCTTTAAGTTCTCTGGTTGGATATGGAGTAGGAATAAAAACATTGGGACTGGTCAAATGTTTATCCTCCTTGCTTCTGAAAACAACCTGACAAGAAGATGTAAGGGTCTAGGGAATAACCCATTGCTGTTTGTAAGGCTTGGTAATAATCATACATAATCGTTTGGAAATATAGCTAATAAAAAATATAATGAGTGTTCAGCAAAATCGGCATTAGGCCCAAATTACATGATATTAATACTTGAACAGGTGCAGAAAGGCTCTTTAAATGAGGTAAATGAATAAAATGTCCCAGAGCACAACTGTGTGCACTGACAAAAAGTCAATCACATGAATAATTCAGTGACTAGGACTGCCAGCAAAGGTCAGCTTTCTTTGACCTTTGTGACAGGAAGTGAAAGGAAACACTGTTGACTAAAAAAAAATAAAAAAATAAAAGGACCCCTTCCAATCAGTCTTCAGCTACCATTCTGCAATTACTTTAAAGGCACAAACTTTAGCGACAGATGAAATAAAGCTATTTCTTCCTAACCTAGTTTGGTCATTCTGCCACTGTTCTTAAAAAAATAAATAAATGTAGAGGTCATAAAATCTTGCCTGTCAATGAAACACAACTCGAAAACAAGAAGTTAGACAAAGACAATGAAAGGTTAAACTACAGAGAAGCGTTTTTCCCCCCCTGGAAACAATGTCAATTATGTATAAAATCTGAGGTCATCTGAAAAATATTTTAAGAGCCCACAGAGCTGAAAGTTTGAAACAGCTGTTAAATATGACAAAACTTCTGTAAACCCCCCCCCCAAAAAAAAGCCTAAATCTATTCCAAACTCTGTATGGAAGAAAATGGGATAAACAGATGTCTGGCTTTTATACAGAAAAGTAGAACACCCTTGGAATTATAAGTCTTAACTCTATAGAATAATGCCAGATTTATAGAGGAGGGAGAGTATTTACTACCCACAGAAATGCCAACTAGCAGTACAACTGTGATAATACCATCTGGAAAAATGATGCCAGGCATGCTCTCGGCAACACTTTGCAAGTTCATTCCGTACGCACAGGCAGATCTGCCATTGTTTTACTAACAAGTTGCTTCTTAATGGGATTGTAGTTTGGAAACCCTGTCCTTCTCTATTCCTTCCTAATCAGCTGCTGCAGTGTTCAACAGTTGAATACTGTGATCTCATATAGATTCTAGCCAAACAAGAAAAGTCAAAGTCAAAAAGAGGTCTTTTACCAAGGATTTCTACAACTTCACGTAAAATATTATGGTGGCAGAAAAGAATTATTTTAGTACACAGTGTGGTTTTGGTTTAGCAGTTACAGCGGTATCCTGTAATCATTTATAGGCAGTGGAATGTATGAGTGGAATAGGATAGATTTATCTCTTCATAGTTGTGATATGTAGACAATGGGTGTTCCTAATGAGGAACATCTGCTTTTGTGCTCGCCCAGAAAACATTATTCCACTATGAAAATGATACTCCTATCCTTTTCAGCAGGCCTACATAAAAATAAGTCATTTTCTTTTATTTCTTTTATTTGTCTTTCTTTGGGGCAGTTTTATTTCCCATGGAGACTTTTCGGAGGCATCCCTTTGACTTGAATTACTTTATAGTATTATTTTTGTGGACTGTATCTGTTACATAGATTGCATAATTGTAAAGACAAAGCAGTGTCCAAAATTGTAATAATTGAAAATGTATTCTTAAGAATATTTTTAGCAGAAAAATGCACAAAAAAATAGTCTATGGGGGAAGGGAGATAAGTACTGAATACTTTATATAGTGTGGAATTTTAAAACGCTGATAAAAATATTTTTATTTTCTTTATTTTATCATATTAATGTAAAATATTTGATTTACAAGTATATGTATGGCTTCATTATGTATGATTCCCTGTTACCATGATAAAACAGTAACTGTTAGAAAATACAGATAGTATCTATTTTCTATACATTCTATTATAACATTATCTAAAACAGGTTGTGGTTTCATCAGAACAATTGTATGGTGAAAGATCACGTATCTGAACTTTTGATTAATATTCTCAGGACAAAAATCTGTAATCAAAATGTGGCATGTATATACAAATGTAAAAAAGATATAGTATAGAATGATATTTATATAATTTTTAAACCAAGGGATATTTCATGTGATTAACATTTTAACTAAAGTTTTATTCTGGGGGCTGAAAAGGTGATACAATCCAGAAATTTTGCTCTACCATCAGCAAATTTAAATGGTAAACTAAAACACATGCATCAGTCCAAGATAAATTATTATTAGAAATCTGAAATGCAATTTGATCCTCCCCAAAGACTAGACCAATATTGCTATTCATTTTTCCAAAGTATATTTTCCTTTCATGAGATGGCTAAAGTAATTTTATGTAAGCATTAAATGCAACTGTTTTTTTAATGTACCTCAAATATTGAAAGTGCCATAAACATCATTTCCCAGAGCAACAAAGTATTCAACAAAGTGCTAATAGTATTTTGTCATTATAAGTGACAAATCTTTTATAAAGCTAAAATACACATTCTTTTTATATTATGCAAAAATGACCTTACCTTTAAAATTCTTAATGTATAAGGTGATTAAAATTCCTATAAAATTGCCATATCCTCAAATTTAGAAGCACAGCAGATTTTTCATCAATAATTAAGATCTCAAAAGCATTTATGCACAGTGTAAATGGAATTTCAATCTTCTTTATTCAAATAAACATGCTAAACCCATTATCTACTTTTTATTTTCTTGTACTTCTGGAGTATTACAATATAACATGATTTGGATAAATATGCTGAAATATAAAAGTGTAAATACGGCAAAGTGAGTAGTTTAAATTTTTTCCTATGTAATAGATATGTATTAGCAATAGCTACCTCAGTATATCAATAGGTTTTCCACACAAATGTTTATAAAGAAACAATGGATTGCAATTGTTACAAAGACTTTCATATTTATAATTAATACAAAGCACTGAATAAAGTACATTCAA
>NC_080544.1:40135207-40140207 GCF_028640845.1 Ahaetulla prasina | reverse complement strand
AGTGGGTTTATTTTCTTTCTTCCCAATCTACCTTTGCAAATAAAAGCATGTAATGTAATGTAATATACAAAAAACAATTTTGTGGTAACATGTTATTCCAATTAGAATCCGAGTATAATACTTTTTATTATACCCTCCAGAGGTTTGGCTTAACAAGCAGCACAAGAAAGAAATGTTATTTCTTCCCTTAAAGCACAAAACTTTGATCTGACTTTTGGACTCAACAACAGTGCCTTTTGGATAGCGATGGTTCCCAGTATTTCACTTATACAAAATTATTATTAATTCTTAAGGTCTTTGAAGCCAAATCTTTAGAACATTCTCAATGGTTGACAAACAGGCCCTGTCGATTTTTGAAGTTTAAAGATTGTCACTGCCTAATTAGAAGGATTTTATGGCTATTGTTCATGCAAGGATCAGTATCCATGTCCCTTTCTTCCTTGTCCCCAACACAAATCGCATAGCATCATTTTAAAGGACACGGACACTATTTCAATTAGATTTAGCAACCTACAAATCAGACACCATGTAATTTTTTTGGTAATGCCCAGATGCCTTTTGCCCCCCAACCAAGATTACTGCAAATTGATGGGCCCAGAAGGACTAGATGCAAGGAAATAGGCCTTTTTATAAGAGAAAAGGCACAGCTACTGCTCCGGCCCTTATACCAGACATTTCTTTTCAAAAAGCCCTCATAGAGCAAATTACAGTTTATTTTCAAATCCTTTAATTCTACCACTCTTCCTCCTTCTCCCGATCAAAGAAGCGCCCAATTGCCTTGAGGAATCTTAGCCGTGTGCACTACAATATGGCTATTATCGGTCTGATATTTGGGGAAGAAAAGTGCTAATGGGCAATCTGGTGTTTATTTTGAAACTGCTAACAATGATTTTTCTTGGGTAAAAAAGGCAAGTGTGTCTGGGCACACGGTTGAATGGGTTTTGAGCAGAGGCTCTAACAGATGGTGTGGAGCTATAGGTGCGTTCTCTCTCTCTCTCTCTCTCTCTCTCTCTCTCTCTCTCTGTGCCTTCCTTCCCCCTCCCCTTCTCCGGACTTCGAGGAAGCGTTGAGGAACCTGACCGCCCTGGGAGCAGCAGGCACTGCAAAACGCGATTGGTAAAGAAGCTTTTCGCCTTCCAGCCGCCGCCTCTGCCTCTCCTGCCCTTCCCCCGCCCCAGCCCAGCCCAGCCTCCCCCGGAGAAAGCGAGAGCCCGGGCAGCCTCCCCTGAGCGCGCCAGCTTCTCTTCCCGGCAACTGAGGCAGAGACGCGGAGCAGCGGCTGCCCTGCAATCTCTGCCCGGCTCTTCCTCCGGAAGGCCACGGCTGACTGTACACCAACACGAATCCTTGCACGAGGATTCTTTCTTTCTTTCTTTCTTTCTTTCTTTCTTTCTTTCTTTCTTTCTTTCTTCCTCTTCTTCTTCTTCTCCTCCTCCTCCTCCTCCCCCCCTCCTCCTCCTTCGTCTTTCTCCCTTCTCTTTCTCCTTCTGATGCTTCTTCTGCTTTGCTTCCCCCACCCCTCCCTCCCAGCTTTCTTGCTTTCTGTTTCTCGCAGCCTAGGCCTCAGCCTTCTGTGCTCAGTGAGGCCACACTTGCTTCTCATTCCTACCAGCTCGGTTGCCTTCGTTGCAATCGACACTGTGCACGATGCAGAGTAAGTAGAGGATGGGAGGGGGAAAGACACGAAGCTCCTCCATCTCCATTCTTTTCGATGCCACCAGCTTTCGGGAAAAGAGTTGCTCCCTTACCCAACTGGTGCTTAAAGCCACTTTGGTACTCGCTATGCTGGGAAAGTGGCGTCCCGCCAAAGCCCGCGAAAGTCCTCGTCTTGGAATCGAGGAGTGAGCCTGGTTTTCCAAAGATTTCCCCGATAAAAGCTTGGATTTGTCTGGAAAGCTTGAAGTAGCATAGCACCTCTCAGATACAACCAGCAGTAAGGATCTGCAAATGTTGTTGTTGCTGCTGCTGCTGCTGCTGCTGCAGTAGTAAGCCATTCCACTTCGAGTGATAGTTACTTTGCCTGGGATGAATCCGCGTATTTAGATGTGATTTATTTTTTATTTTGTAGCACCAAGAGAAATCCATAAACTGTCGGTTCAGCGCCATTGACTCTTTGATCAGTTACTGGGCTATTTCCCCCCCTCTCTCCTCCGTCAGCGAAGAGAGATTAAAAGCTTGTATTTTCAGCAGTGGAACTCCTGCAAAAGTTCGCAACTTCCACAGCTAATAAAAACGTGCTTTAAAATGGTCTTTCTTTCTCTCTTTCTGTCTCTTCTTCTCCCGGTCACTCTCTCTCACTCTCTTTCTCTCTCCCTTTCCTTCATTCCAGAGCAGTCAAACCTACAGAGCTGCCCATAGTATCCTCTTAATTAGCCTACAGCGATTTCCGAAAACATTTAGCTGGTATGTATAAAGGAAATAAGAAGATATTGTCAACTCGAGAGCGCTCCAGAGTTTAAAAGGGTGCTTCTTTGTAACCTATTGAAAAAATTATTGGAGGGCACAACGCCTCCGCCTTTGTCAAGGGACTGGCGTTTGCCTGTCAGATCGGGTTTTCTGCAAAAGAATACCACTCATTTACTGCTGGGGGCATTTAAATCTAACCCTCTTTTTTTGTCAAGAACACTGAAAACTTTCTGCTTTCAAAAACAGAGTGGAGGGAAGGGCGCTTCTTAAACTAACTAAAATGGGGTCTTAAATGTCTCATTAAGGAAAAACGTTCTTTTGTCCTTAATGTTTCAATTTTTATTTTTCCAAGTGATGACAGAGAAAATGCATTCCTCTTTCTATTCTTTCATAAAGAAAGACCAAGAAAATAATGCACCGGGGCATTTTATAAGGGATTACCATTGAGACTGTATTATTTGCGAAGGATACAGTTTCCTTAATTTGCTGGTTCATCCAAAACAGAGGAAGCACACTGAAAAGCCAGTGAATGTATCTCTTAGAAAAATAAAATAAAGCCAAGAGACCCAACAGGCAGCTTTAAAAAAATTAGTTGTTTTCAAGGGAGTTTCGATAACATTTGTAGTTCAGAAAGTTGTCCAAAACATGTTAAATAATTTAGCAAGGATCAGCTTGTAATTATGTTATTTACAAGGGATGACAGAGGTTTGAGAAAGAAACAGGAGCTGATTTCAGAGAAAAAGGACGGGTGTGGGTGACCTCTGGAGCATGGAGCTTGAATTATGGAGATGGGGGGCTGCGAGGTGAATCCGGACTAGTGGAGAACAAGATGACTTTTCACCTCTGCACATTTAACTTTTACATCCCAAATAAACGTCTGATGATTCTAAATCATCGCTTTTAAAAAGGAAAAAGGAGAGAGAAAGAAAGAGGAAAAGAAGTGGGGGGGGAGCAAATCACCTTTGATTTTTAGTTCCACAAGATTAAAACCTGATTTTCATCTTATCACCCTTGTTTCAAAATTAATCCTCCAAATTGTTCTAAAATAACATTGGAGTGCTTTTCTCCAGGGTTTAAAAATAAACTCCATATAATTCTCTAACATTTTCCTTTCTGGCCATTTCTCCTTTTCCTAACACCAGCACATGGAACTATAAGTCCAGAGGGCAAGTTTAAGATAGTAACCACAAAACGCTTTCAGGTCCTAAATATTTATCCTCAGTTTAGAATTTTAAGTAACACATTAGAGAGGCTCATAGAAGAAGAGTGTCAAAAACCTACCCAGAAAAGCCCTGCAGAAACAAGACCCAATTCAACAACTCATCAACTCTTAGAAAGCTTTAAACTTCTCTCACCTGTTTTGTCATAGAATCTATTAGCCGAACGTACAAATCCTGTTCCGTTCTAACCCCTGCAAAAATGGAAGAAAAACCAGTCAGAGGGCATCTGGCATGAAAAGAACCATGGGTTGAACAGGATAAGTTACACAGATATAGCACATATTCAAGCATACTTTAGAAGTTGGGGGGGAGGAGGAGGAGAGAGAATGAATTTAAATAAAAAGAATTAAAGAACACAAATTGTGGACTGCCTGAAACACATAACCCAAAGAAACAGGAGGCAGGAGACTGCCTGTTTCATTACACTAGCCTGGGTTATTGTAAAGTCAAAAGGAAAAGAAGACCAACATTGATGGCTTGGATTTCCGAATGCCATTTCCCTTATCTATTTTGTTACCAAGCTTCCAGGCTCATCCAACCTGGGTGTGTAACATCTGGCATGTTAGAGGTAGAAGGCACAATAATTAACATTCATTTGCCAAAGCAGAGCAGGGAATCTCTTAAAGGTGATGTTATGCTGGAGTCAATATTGATTCCTGGTGGGTTTTTATTTATTTATTTTTGGCTTTGTTTTGCTTTCCTGCGTGTGTTTTGTTGTTGTTACTTTCTACTTCAAGACAGCCGGTTAATCATGTAAAGTACCATTGACTTATTGATCTTTTTATGTTTTGTTTCCATTCTATGCCATGGGAAGAGTCATGTTCATAGCAATTTTAATCTCAGAAATCTTTATAATCTTTGTTTGTTTGTGGGTTTTTTGTTTTGTTTTTGCTGAAAGAGCCCCAGAAAGAAGGTAGCAGTTTTCCAGCATATATAAAGATATGCACAAAAACAATAACAATAACAACAAAGAAGCATGGTTGAGTAAAACTTACCATTACTATACAATAACTGGAGTTTATAGTGAATCCCATTGTTCGTTTTTTCATTGTTTGGCTCCTGTAAGTAATGACAAATAATTGCACTTTTTAAAAATTTGTTTTTATTTTTGCAAAATGCCGTGCATGGCCTGTAACTGCCCATACAATCATATAGCTACTTCATTTCCACTACCGAGAGATTTATTTGGTTTGCTTACTGTTGCCGCAGAGGAAGTTTGTCTGCTACCGAAAATGTGACTTTTCCCTATTCAAAGCAGCCCTTGGGCTGAGGCAACTTTGCAAGCAAGTCTTAAAGAGACCAATCCTGGCATCAGAACTTGGGGAAACTACACGTGGTTTGGACGCCTCTGGAGTCCCGTTATAACTGGCAGCA